>NC_062197.1:1091072-1166072 GCF_912470025.1 Vespa velutina
TCTCTATCGGTTTCTTACTTCTTTCAAGTAATTCAATTCGTCTCACGATTATCCGTCATCTCTGATAACATCAACTTGTTGACATTTCGATTATAAGATAAATGAAAAAATACACTTGTAGAGACACTGACGAATGTTTCATAGGTACACACTATTAATGTTGGATCAGACACAGCTTAGAGATATAGCGAGCTTGTAATGCTTGCTAGGAAGGAAGATTTCGAGTTCTCTAGTACAGGTCCCTTGTAAGGCGACACAGGTACATATGGGCTGCCTCGATGAATGGACCAAATGATATAAATTATTTATAGATTTCGACACCCGTACGGCCGACGTAGCTGACTGAAACGCCGAGGGTTGTTGGGAGTAAGAACGTGTTTCGTTCGTACTTCAGAGGGAGTGAACAACCACGGGGGTCCACTTGCAACGAAAAACCCCTTGGGGCACCCCCTCAACATATGTACTCTCGCTCGACCACCGTCGGCTCTCTATAAAATTGATTCCTAAATACCCTAGATTCGTGCCCGTTCGTGTGTCTCTCTTAACACCTACGCCCATTTGGTTCACGCTCTATCGGATAAGGTGGCACGAAATTTGAGAAACGAATGAATTCGAGCATTTCTTCATAAAGCGTGCATGCATTTGAAAATATTTCTTTTATTTAACATTTCGGGACAATTCTAAAATACGATTTACAAGGATTATTACATTAAAATTATCCTAATAATATGGTAGACATAAGATAATAATATCCTTCTTTCGATCGGTTATCGTTCTATTTCAATATGAATAAAATTTCGTCGAAATAAAAAATATCAAGTTTAATTGTAACTTATGATAAGAGCAGAGTACAAGTACCATATTCCCTGGGGGGGTTCAAACTAAATCAATGGGCTTGTGGGTAATCGCATAATAATTATCGGGACCCCCTCTACCGTCCATCTGTCGCTAGCCAAGGGGGTATTCGACCCCTTCGAGAACGAATAGTAGATGCTTCTAGGGCAACATGTCCGATAAACGTGACCCACCCAGCAGGTCCTATTGTCGTCTGGACGTAATCGGAATGTCGTCCAATGTCGATCCTACCCCTTGGTTCTTATGAACTTTTGCTGATCAATGAACATTAGGAAAGAAACGATGATAGAAATTGATCGTACCTATCCAAATTGCTGATTTAATCAAAATGATGCTTAAGCGAATCTCTAGATGTTTCTTTAACGAATGACTTTGCTGGTTCTCTTGATCCGCTGATGTTTCACTTTCATTCAAGTGTTTCAGACTGTCAAATGGTGTTAGCATTTTTCCTCGGTCTATGTATCGCTTCTGCGGTTGGATTACGTGGTCCACATCATCCAAGAAGCTCCGTTTCTCATCATCATTACTCGCCTCATAAAGGTGTTAAATTGACGCAAGATACAGAATTGCTTCACGATGCCACGTTAGTTTTTCATAAATATTTGTTATAATAATACGAATGATATCTTTTATCTTTCACGAAACATGCTTAAAAGTTTTATCGTTTTTAGTCACTTGAAGGAAGACATGGGACCGATAGCGTCCCAGCTTGATTTTTCGAAAATGAGCGAACAGGAGATTGAATTCCATTACTTCAAGTATGATCTTTCGGATTATTTCGAATGAAGTATCGTTATACAATTCGTAGAGAACTTAGATTAGTATATTTTAATTGTAGAGTGCACGATATCGATAATAATACAAAATTAGATGGCCTTGAAATTCTTCATGCCATTCAACATACATTTCACGAACATAATGTGGTCGATGAAGATGGTAGAAGTTTTGTGGATGATGAGCCACAAATACAAGAAGACGAATTGCCACGGATCGTAGGTAAAAGAAAAAAAAAGGATAGATTTAGATCACGATTTTTACAATGATTATTCTTAACTCTATAAAATTATATTTTTTATATTATAAGGTTTTATAGACAGAGTATTGGAAGAAGATGATTTGGATAATGATGGTTATTTAGGATACGTTGAATTTGTTTTGGGAAGGCGAAAGGATCATATTACGCAAGCAAAAAGAATTGGTAGAAATAATATTAAAAAATAAAAGGACGACCATGCTCATTCGTAAATATAAATATTCTTTAAAATCGACGATTCACACGTATCTCTTTTATAACATTGAATATGACTTTAAGCACTATCATCAGAAATATTATATTCCGTAGATAATATTAAAATATTTTTAGTTAGACAATTTTTGTATTTATAACTGTGTGCCAGTTGCATAATTAAATATTTAAATGTATAATTTTTATATATGACTTTGATCGTTCTCGATGATAAAAATAAAGGATAAAACATGTGATTGACGTCTAATTGTAAGATAAACGTTAATAAAAATAAAAAAAAAATAAAAAAAAAATAAAAAAAAAATAAAAAAAAAAAAAAAAAAAAAAAAAAAAAAAAAAAGAAAAATGGGAAAGAAGAACAAAATCGAGATTCTCCACATAAAATGATTTACTTATTATTTGTATGCTCATTCCAATATGTATAAGGGATCTTTCGTTATTAAAATACCTTTCTCCCAAAGATCTCTTACTATTTGAATCTGCGTGATACAAATATTATTATGAATTATTATATTATATGCAATATGATATAAATTATTTTCTTTTTCCTTTTTTTAAACTTACTTTATTATCTTCCCCAGTAATTGGTAATTCTTCAACTCTTATAAATTTGGGAAAACGATATATTATTTCTTTTATAGCGGGCACGAATTCTTCTCCAACTTCTAAAAATTGTGGTTCGTATTCGTGATATTCCTTGGAATTTTCACAAGAATAATATATCCTATATGTGTCTGACTCTTGTACCAATCTAATCGCATAAAATAACAGATACATCAACGAGGGTGTAATAGAATATTAATTAGCATTAAAGATTAATCAGAATGCATATTACCTTATACAATGAGATCTTAATAATCGTATTTTCGTATCGGGCTCAATTTCCACTCGATTTTCTACGATTCCTTCCTTTGTCATTCTTTCTCCATCTTGGGCTATAGAACATTGTCGTTCATAATCTACAAGGACAGGTGGCAAGAAATCATGAATATGATTTTTTGCCATTTCGTCAGCTGCTTTGTCTATATCGATATGTTCTACAATACGATTAAGTAAATATTTGATATTTTCTCTGAAGGACTTTCTATAATTAGATTTATTTTTAGAATGTACAAAACCAAGATATTTTAAATAATCAAGAGGCAATCCTTCACGAAAATGACTATCATTCGCAATTGCTTTTTCCAGTGCATCTGGAAGCAATTTCTCTAAGAAATCACCCCAACTATTTTTTTGATAAACACTCAAAGTAACGTGCAAACTATGACTGTTATCAATCGTTTCTCCTTGATGTATCGTTCCACGTGGAAGATACAAAAGATCTCCCGCTTCTACTACCGTATCTAAAATAGGCTTTCCTAATTCTGACTGATCAAAATCTTTCGACGAATATCTCGGCAAATAGTCGCTTATTTTTGATGATTTATATAGCCTCCATCTTTTCTTTCCTTCAATTTGCAATATGAAAGCTTCTATGTCATCATAATGCGGCGCAAAACCTTGGCTATCAGGTGGTGTCAAATAAGAATTTGCACCAACGAAACATCCAAAATATTCTTGAAGAGTCGCTGTATCAAGTTCATTTATATTCATTCATATGTGTATATAAAATAGCATCTATGTATAATGATAATTAAATTAATGAAGTTTCATTTTCTTACCATTTAATGTATGGAGCCTAGGTAAAAAGGTTTGAGGATTTAACATTCTCACCGAACAACCATTTAAATAATAATCCCAAACAACAGTAGGAACGGCACGACCAGAAGGATTATGAGTTTCTCTTGTACCATTAAAGTATGATGTAATATCGATATTCTTTGTAAATAATATATAATGTTCTCTTAATATTTTATCAAGTATTGGTGTTGACATGAGAACCTTGTAATAATTACAATTATTTCTCTTTATATGGACAGGAGTTTTTTCCCAATTCGACCTGAAATAAATAATTCTTTAAATACGTTCTATACATAAAAGTCTATAAATATTATTGAACAATTTTTTTTGTTTCCCTAATACTTACTCAAAAAACTTATCAATCTTTAAAGGGTGTATCAACCATTCAAACAACAATTTACTTTTTATTACGGGATCTTTTAAAAAATTATCATGTACCACATCATAATTAATACTGCTACTATTATTTTTTGTCGGTTGCAATTTTTTCTTTCTCTTCACTTTCTTTTCCTTTCTATTTATCTTCGATTCTTCCTCTCTCAATTGATTCATTTGTAAATTATTAATACTGTCCGATACAGAAGAAGAATTTTCCAAGTTGGTCATTGTCGTGTCATTGCTAAAGAAATCATTGGCTGATAATAACTTTTTCTTCTTCTTTTTCTTATTTTTATTACACTTAGACTTTTTATATTTTGATATTATCAAACTATTCGATTCATTGGTATTAATATTTTTTTTAATTGTAGGACTATGAGTTTTCGATGAAGAAGATTTTTTATGATTTTTGTTAATAGTCCCATGGCCAGGCAATGATAACATTTCTTTTTGCTTATTGGCAATTCGAACCAAATTTTTTTCTTTCACATTTGAGTGTGTCTTCTTTTGTAATTTTTGTGACTGTAACGATGGATCTGCATTTTTACGTTTCATTGCATATGCAGCAAATGCAGATATTTGTTCAGTCTTCGAAACCATCTGTAATAATTAAGAATCAAATTAATATACATTATTTCACAATTTTTAATTACTTATATATATATATATATATATCTAATATCTATGCTAATGACAATTTTTTTTTTGATCGAAAGGTTACTACGATCATAACCTTAAATAAATTCATATACTAATTTGGGCATCGAAACAAAGTCAGATTTTTCTGTTTACACAGCTTAACGTTAATATAATAAAAGTTATTTATATATAAGCATATTTCATGTACCTTTTTTTTCTTGTAATACTAAATTTACACACAAAGAAACATTGATTTTTTTTTTTTTTTTATTTCACATCCACGTTGCTCGCACCGTTTCAACGCAAGTTGGATAAGGTAGATGTGGTTAGATATGTTTCAAATGAAATCTGGCGTCATCTAGTAATTCAGCAAGGAATTAAATTTAGATTCTAAGAACACTTTTCCAAAATTGATTGATGTTATAAAATATCAGAATGCAATATTTATGCAATTAACTTTTATTGCAAAATATGAAGTATTTGTATATAAAATGATACAAGCTGTCTTCAATACCATGTAAAATATTATAGTATCATTATAGAGAATAAAACTGTTAGTATGTATATAGGAAAAAAAAAAGAAAAAAAAAAAGAAAAAACAAGAAAAAAAAAGAAAAAAAGAAATTATATATTTAATCTTGGTACGTTATTTTTTATGAAGTTAAATTTATTATTAATCAATGAAAAAACGTGATTTATTTACATTATTTATGTTGTTATTTAAAATTTGTTTACTGTTATCGTTATGATTAATTAGTTTAAATGTCTTTATTATTTTACAATATAAAATTTAGACGCGATATTGGTAAAATCCTTTGAATTTGTATGCTTCTTTTCGAAAAGCATAAGCATTATTACAGTTTAAAGATTTTTTATATTAGATTTACACCTTAACCACTCATTGTGCATAACAGTTTTTCACAATGCAAAGGAGTTCTTAATGCTCGTTCAGTTCATTGCACTTAAAGGCACAGTATCATAAATGTGGAAACTCAAAATGATGAAGTGCATGAGAAGTGACTGTTGCCACAGTTAACTTTAAAAGAAAAAGATTTGTTAATTTTGTGATATGACACTACACATTCATGTATGTCCACATATTGACATGTTAAATTTATAACCTTTATGTCTTAAATTATTTCAGTTTTTCGACTACTCAGACTCTTTTTTATCAAGGCCCAATCTTCTAAAATATCAGCATCATTAAGCATATAAACGATATACGGTCCTGCTACAGAAACTGCTCTCCTTCTCTCTGTATGATTTCTACGTCTTCTACCGGTTGAATTTAACCATAAATCTGCATGAATATCAACATTATTTCTATCCTCTTCCAATCTACGAATTTTCTCTTGAAGATCATTATGTATACAGTCCCAAATCAATTCTTTTTCACTCTCAAAATTTTGTAAAGCTGCCTGTTCTTCAGCTAAAAATTTATTTTGTATATTTTGTAATCTGTATTGTTTCAATATTCCAGCTACTTCAGTTTTGGTCTTCATATTTTCTTTTAAACGTTCCAAAGGTATTAAATATTCTTCCGATTTACCAACTCTTACTTCACCTAATTTGGTATCAACTTGCGTTATTCTTTCGCGATACAATCTATAGGAATTAAAAATATTATAATTAATATTCATCATCATATATGAAAACATAATTGTAAAATATTTTCTTTTACTATATCAATTATTATAGTTTACTTTGGTTTATCATTTTATGCTTACTGTTCTTTAAGTAACGTAAATTGTCTTTCTAAATCAACTAAATTCTCCATACACTCGTTTCGTCTTCTTTCACATTCATCTTCATCCATCTCTGAAGAATCATCGCTATCACTATGTTCTGCACTACTATCACAAGACGCAGAGCTTTGATTACTATCGTTGCTATCATGAGACATTTCTTCTCCTTCTGGCTCTGATTCATCTTTGACACTAGGCATCGGAGCTACATATTTCCATTTTTTAAATAATAACAATCTACAATATTCACTTAATGATACTGTCAAAGTGTCAAGATAAATTACCTTTAATCAGCTTTTGAGTACCGAGGATTAAGGTATATCATAAAAATCAATAATTGTGAATGTAAAGTAAAAAAAATTCGTCACTGATTTGATGATAAATGTGCCTTATTCTTTTATATATATATATATATACATATATATATATGTATATATATATATATATATATATATATGTATATGTATAACCTAAAAAAATAAATTTCAACATTCAAAACACATTCGAATACGATAACCAAACAAGTATTTCACAATTAATTATGTTATATGTTGTACATATAATGTAATATAATTAAATATAAACTAAAATAAATTATAATTGTTGACAAGAGTTAATAGTTTGTTTCGACAGATTTGGTAATATTCTGTTCCTTAAGAGGCACAATATTTTCATTAAAGTTCCTGAAGTTAATGTAATATTTATATCGTTGTTACCTAAAAAAAAACGAGAACTTAACACTAATTCTATTCACTAATGAATATTATTTTTTTTTTTTATTATAAAACTTCAAAAATGTTATTTGTTTATAAGAAGAAGACGTTATCGCCAATCCTGTGCCAGAAGACTCAAGCAGCCGCTTCAAGCAGCTTCTAAATGGACCACGTGACTTCTGCACATGCGTATTATATGAATAAAACGTTCTATTACGTTTTCCTTCTGTTTTACCAACGGACCACACCACAATTTACAGTTAATTCGTATATACCGACATCAGGTAATAAAAATTTTCTTTCTAACATCCATAGATAAAATATTAGTTTTATTTATCATTCGATTAAAATTATTTACCAACTTTCGTTCGTAGCGTATGTAACTTCAGCGACGGATATGGACAAAAAATGAACTACATGTGCAATAGGGAAACACTGTCCTCACTATGCGCCTATTGTGCATCGGTGTATAATGTAATGTAATTATGACTTTACTCGAAATCAATAATCATATTTGGAAAAAAGGTGATTAAAGAAAATTAAATGTAAACGATTCTTTATAGTTCTATATTACCTGTTAATGGCTGAAAGATTATTTTAGATATGACAATATATTATATATACTTCTTTGTGCGCTCGTTTTAGAAATTTATTCTATAGGATTGAAATTATAAATTTTATGGAGCTTTAGAAAAAAAAAAAAAATAATAGTTAGAAATTTATGACCCGTCTTGCATAAAATATGAAAATTATTATGTATCTATGAGACGGAATGTTAAGTTGTCTAAGTTTTTCTATTTTATCCTTACATCCATCATCATAAAAATGACAAGTTGAATGACTAAAATTCAAGTTCGAAAGGATAAAGAATAGTGTATCTTCGAAAATGACAATAGCCTATATAATTGCCCTTTTAAGGACCTTTTCGGCATAAAGGTTCTTTTTTGCTTCCTCAAAAATCCTATTCCCTAATCCCAAGTATTCTATAATAAACGTTTATAGTACAAAATTACAATAGTCCCTGATTCTTAAATGCTCTTAAAGCATAGAAAATGATTGTTTACACTTTTTTTATCTTTTTTAAAAATAAATTTTGTTCGTCAATAACTATAAAAGATTATGCCATCTGCATTCATTATTGGCCTAAGTAAGAAATGGTTTAAAGTAAGAATAACGGTACGTCGTAAAAGCATAAAATATATTTATTAAAATATCGAGAAATATAATAATAGTATAAAATAAAGTTAAGTATAATTGTATTTTCTTTCTGCTATCACAGGTTAATCACACATAATGTATTAATATTTATATGAAAATTCGTAATAAATATTTATACCGAGTGATATGTTTTGTCGCGCAGACGATAGGCTTCATTTTCAGAAAGAAAAATAAAATAAAGAAAAAGAGAGAAAAAAAATGGAAAACAAAAAAAAAAAAGAACAAGAAAAAGAAGAAGATGTTCGATCTACAAAAGTCTACGATATATCTCTCAAATAAATTATTAATTCGATGCTACGATGAAACGTTCAGATCTATTCTATACGAATAATCGAAATATAATTTATCATTGAATTATCATTATATAATATCGTTTTACAAATAATTAGAGATAATATTTTGTAATTTTTCATTGACATACGAAGTACGATTAATTTAAATTGTATCGTAGAAATTAAAGATATAGCGAATTACTAAAATGAAAAGTATAATAAAATATTATATAACTATGGAATTAAAGCCATGTACCAAAATAATGTGCAATATACTATAATCCTATTTATATAAATCTATTTTATATCGAATGATTTTTTGTTTACGAATAACATAACTAATTCGATTCTTTAACCGTAGATAAATAATATTATATAAACCAACGAAGATTCTCTGAATAATCTTATCTCGCAAAAAAATAATTCTTCTTTAATGTCTCGATCAGCTGTTAATAGGTTTAACTTGGAAATATAAAAAAGATCCTGTTTTTCGTTGTTTTTTCTCTCTCTCACACAGACACACACACACACACACACACACACACACATTGTATAATAGGATTGAAATTAAAAAAATTTCTCGCTACCATGGTCTCCACATAGGATCACCATCGTCTACACGTTCGACATCGATTACCTCATCGTCCTCCGTGTTAATTCTTTGATGATTCGTAATTTTATGTTTGGCCATAGAATTTCGTCGAATTTCTTTAATGTCAAATGTCAATTTTGTTCGATCGTCGTCGTTAAATCTTACATGATTTTCTGATGACCCCGTCATTGTTTCTGTTACCGTTAATGTGCTTTCAAATGTTCCTTTTTTCACATCTACACGAGGACTCGTTTTGTTAGCAGATATTGCGATATTCGGTACAATTATGTTATTAGTGTCCGTTGAAGGAATTGGATTGATCAAACAAGGATCGATCAAAGTGCCAGGATCCAGATCGATTAGCGTCGTATTAGGATTGATCTAAAACAAAAAAAAAAAAAAAAGAAAAAAAAAGAAAAAGAAAATCGAAAGAGAAAATTTCGTTATCTTCTTTTTCTGTTTTTTGTTTTCTTTTCTTTTTCTTTCTTTCTTTCTTTCTTTTTTTCCTTTTATATCCAGGAAACAAGTTATGCGATCGTACGAAGAAAATTAATAAACAACTCACATTCAACGAATTAATCTTGGAATTATTTTGAAGACCAATGGCCAAATGCCTGGCCAAATTCTCCGCCGCTTTGCCAGGAAGTGTCGCCAAGAATCTACACGCTTCGGTGGCGCAATGTCCAAAGCCCGATTGCCATCGACTTTCAGCGGCAGCTTCGTCATTAACCATCGTAGTCATCTTTATTGTCGTCGATGTTGCTGCCGTCGGTGGTATTGGTATTGTTGATATTGTCGTAGTTGAGAAACCAGACAAACCGGCGGAACGAGAAGCTTGTAATCTTTGCAAATGACGTACCGTCAATTCGAGAATGTCCGCCTTTTCTAATTTACTGATATTTTCACCTTCCGTCTAGAAGAAATATATTCAAATGTTTTCATTTTTTTCTTGCTTTTTTTTTTTTCCTTTTTCTTTCCTTTTTCCTTTTTCTTCTCCCCCTTTTAAAATCAACGATATTAACAAACGAATAAAGTGAAATAAGATAACGTTGATGAACGTTCAATATGATTAATGTTAAGCGTTTAAGTTACAAATTTATAATTTATTAAATAATTTCATTAAGCGTTAAATTAAGTTACAAATAAGTTTTAATAAATGAATCTCATGTACGTATTAACGATAGATGTAACAATTTGCAGCGTCATCTTTGTACTCATTCCATTTATCTTTTTTTTCTTTTATACATACATATGACCATATATATATATATATATATATATATATGGCTTCTTCTCTAACATCGATAAAAAAATAGATATCTAAGGATCGTCGTCTGAGCGCGCGTTACTCCTTTCGTTCTTCCTCGATTCGATTCGCTCGCACGAGCTAACTCTTCGATAGCGAGCGATCGCTGTCGAGGATCGATCCCTTTTCCGATCAAGAATCGTGCATGACCGAGCCACGAAAGAAATCCTTTTCTTTTCCCGACGGACACGGTCCGTCCTTTTGTTGGTTTATAGAACGACGAGCAAAAGATCGGTTCGATTACCGAGACGAATTTAAATCCAAAGTCGACGTAGAGTTTTTCGTTCTTCCGTTCAAAGCGAAACGCGATAGGCTTCGTTTCTTCGAATTTTATTATCTTTCCAATGTCTATGTACTGTTTATTATTGTTACGAAGAAAAAAAAAAAAAAAAAAAAAAAAAAAGAAAAAAAAGAAGAAGAAGAAAAAAGAAAGAAAGAAAGAAAGAAAAAGAAATAATTGAGATAACGTCGATGAAAAATTATTTCCTACTTTCTTTCAATGAAATTTTTCGACCTAATCGATAGAACAATTTTTGCTCTATTTTAATAGCTTATCAATGCTATTAAAATACTCGACTTTACGGTTAGTCGTCTAACTATTAATTATGCGAAGTAATTCGACGAATAATCTGTCGAAATACGCGTTGGCGATCGGAATTGCATAAGTTCGAATATAGGTATGCATAGAAAGGAAAAAAGAAAGAAAGAAGGAAAGGAAGAAAGAAGGAAAGAGAGAAAAAGAAAAAAACAGAAACAAGAAGAAAGAAAAAAATGGAATAAAAATAGTTAGAAACATGTCAGGTACTAAGTAATCGCCATAAATTTATTCGAATAATTAATAAAGTTGCCGTGTCGGTAATGCCGTTGACATTTCAGCGAGTTCCCACGATGCTTGGAATATATTTAAGAGGAGGAAAATAGTTTTGCCACGCGTAGTTGCGGCCGGAGAATGCGTTTCCTGCCGCGAGCGCGCGATCCGTAAAATTGCAGAACGGAGATCGTAAATAGAGTCGTGCGAGGTTTAAAAAAGAAAATAAAAAAAAGAAAAAAAAATACAAAAAGAAAAGAAAAGAAAAAACAGCGCGCCTTTCTTTTCGTAAACAAAAAAAAAGAAAAAAATAAAGAACACGTGCTATCTGGACCAAACTATATTATCGAATTACGTATATCGATTGGATGTGCCCATTTAACGCGTTTTATCATTTTAGAAAGAATAGATAAATAATTTTAGAAAAATAAATAATTTATATATATATATATACAGGTTTAGTAATAATAATAATAATAATATAAATAAATAAATAATAATTTATATAAAATAAGAGAGAAGGGAAAAAGAATAATAAAATATATATTTAATATGGAGCCTCCTATTAAATTGTTATATCTTTCCGATTAGAATTAGTTTTCTAATCGATCTGTCATGCATGAACGAAGATAACGACATTTAATCGACACTCGATATATCGTTTTTCGACTGTGACTAATAGAGAAATCGATCGAGTTTCTAGAAAATATCTGTATAAGTTTGAACGTCTTTACAGGGCTTTCGTTTTTTATCGCTATATATCTACATCCTTTTAACTTAACTAATAATACAACTTTGATTCTCACGCGATGATAGATTATTTTATATATATATATATTCTCTTTTTTTCTTTTTATATATAATAAACGTTTCATATATAATAAACGATCGTACTCACTTCGAATGCGTCCACCATGAGATCCTTCAATTCGTCGAGACATCGATTGATACGTGCTCGTCTCTTTCGTTCTAAGAGCGGTTTCGTTATCTGCAAAGAATAGAGAGATATTTATATTTATTCTTTTTATTTATTTATTTATTTATTTATTAATTTTCTTTTTTTTTTTTCTTTTTCTTTCTATTCTCCTTTTTTTTTTTTTTTCTAATCATACAGAAAGAAACACACGAGTGATAATAATTCGTTTCGTCATTTCAAATACGTTTTTTCTATGGATAGTTCCTATTGAACACCGTGTATAACGATAAACGCATCGTTCGACGCGTGTTTCATTCATCATTTACACTATCCTCTTTCATTTTTCTCTTTCAGAGTTGAGCGCGTACGAGTAGTCACGAGCGAGCGACGTGTCCTATCGCACATAACGACCGATTTTCTACACGTCCGATTAAATTTCTTTCTTCGAACGATCTCTTCATTCTTAATCATTATTTCCAAGAAATAAATAATCAATAAAATATCCTTGATAAATATTTTTACTCTTTCGATTGATCGATCGATTCAATTTAATTCAATGAACGTAAAGATTTAAAGCGTTAAATTTTCCTTTCGTTTCGTTTCATACAAAGCCATTGCAAATTTTCTCGATTAAAAACAAACAATATTATTTTCCGTCGTCTTATTCGCCAAAGAGAATGAAAATTCAAACGAATGAAACGACAAGAAAAGGAAAAAAAAAAAAAAAAGATAAGAAAGAAAGAAAAAATACGCACTTATTTCTTACCTTTTTGTATCGATAAGTCCTTGAGACCGGATGGGGGCAATCGTACGACATCATTGCACGATTTCTTCTTATCCTTAAAAATTGTCAATCTCATCGGTGGATAGGCTTGCGTCAATTTCGAAATCTTTCGTGAGAATGATATTCTAATGGAACACGTTTTATTTATGACAATAACTTTCTATCCTTGTATATATCGTATATAATAAAGTTATACGTACTTACTTATTTACTTATTTATTTATTTACTTACTTACTTACTTATGTACGTGTATGAAGGAAGCGATGAAAATAAAAGGAAAAAACAAAAAAAACAAAAAAAAAAAAAAAAAAGAAAAAGAAACAAATAATAAAACCGAAACCAAAATAAAAATTGAGAAAGGATGGCTCAAGGAGAGGGTATGCGTGCGTCTGCTTGTGTATATGAGAGAGTCAGACAGAGAGAGAAAGAGAGAGAGAGAGAGAGAGGAAAAAAGAAAAGGAGAAAGAGAGAGAGAGAGAGAGAAATAGAGAGATACAAACAGACAGAGTGAGAAAGAAAATGCGGGCGCGCGGCTTCGAGTCCCTACGCGAACTGACTCGATTGCTCCCGGCTCTTCTTGGCATTCCCCCCTTGTATGCTTCTTACCCTCACCCAACTTCGAACCCTCCGTGTCCGTGGCAGAAGGCACTTTCTGGGATAGAAGGTCTCTTGGCGCTACCAACGAAACGCGTCCTTTCATCTCCAAAGATATCAACATTATCTCCTCTTCCTCCTCCTCCTCCTCCTCCATTTTTTTCCTATTCCTTTCGGCTTAAGACCAATCGCAATTTTCTTTTTCGCATTTCCTTATTTCCATCTATTTCGTTTAGAACTCGAGAGAAAATTATTCCGTTAATTAATTTCTTTTTATTTCTCTCTCTCTCTCTCTCTCTCTCTCTCTCTCTCTCTCTCTCTCTCTCTCTCCTTTTTTCGTCGTAAGTTTAAAAAAAGAATCGAACACTCCGATGTAAAAAGATGAAATTTAACAGCCATTAATTAAACCTTTCGCGAAATTGTTCGTGAAAAATGATTAACATAAGGTACTTCGTTGTATTATGCAAATTTGTTGGACATTTGAAAAAAAAAAAATAAAGAGAGAGAGAGAATTATTTTGTTAATTAATTCTTATTATTATTATATAAATAAATGTGTGTGCTTAAAGATATGTAGTGCGTTGATATGGCGTTAAGTTTTATGTAATCCTTTTAATTCGTATAGAAATTATTATAATTATGTCACGAAAATGGCTTGATAATTGGGATTAAATGATGTACACGTTTCTAATATTTTTCGAAAGGTATAATTTTCTAATCTATTGCTCGCCGATGTGAATTTTCAGGATTGAATTTTTATATCGGACGAATAAAATGACATGATTGATTACGCGAAGTTTCTTTTTTTTTTTTTTTTTTTCTTTTCTTTTTTTCTTCATCCTGTCGTGCTCTTTTTTTTTTTCTTTTTTTTTTTTCTTTCATTAACTCTATGCTATACGTTTAACTTACGTAGGTTTGGTATATATAAGTACTTACCCTGTATCGATGTTGTAAGTTATTTCCATTTCTTTTTCTTCCCGTTCTCCAGGAAATCGCTCGTTGTTCGCGATAACGAACGAACTTCGTTTAAAGAACGAAGCCGACTCGAGTTACTCGTTTTGCGGGATATAGTTAACTGCCAGCGGCGCGTGTCGATTTTGTTTGCAAAATATCGGCGAGCAAGACGGTAACAAGAGCTCGCGCGTCTCCGTCTTGGCTAGATAAGTTGTATACTCCAAATCGATTAGAATTTCATTGCGACTGCATATCTTGAAGGCATTGATACGGAGTATGTGTATGTAGGTATGTTAATGTTTCCTCTTGATACGCTGAATTAGCATTATAACTTTCTTCTTCCTACGAAGATGAATAATCGAAAAGAGTTTTTATTCTATGATGTCTAATTGTAAGCAGAATATGAGAATATGTACAAACGCGCGCGTATGTATATGCGCGTGTGTGTGCATGCGTTTATGTATGCGTTTATGTATGTCTATCGAGATATATTGTTCCAAAGATATAAATGACGATGATCGACAATAGACGAATGATTTCGAACGAATTATGAAAAAATGTTTCCTTTTTTTTTCTTCTTCTCCTTTTTTTTTTTTTTTCTCCTTTACTTATTTATTTCATTTATTTATTTAAATTTCTTATAAGGGCTTCATATAATTTTAATATTAACGACCATATCGAGCAAATTATCCTACGTTATTATCGATCGTGTATCATCGAGATATACATTTTTTCGCGAAATGAGAATCTCATTCGATCCTTCATCGAGTTCGATGAGAATACGATCGTAAATTTCAGATGAAAGTCAATCAATATACGTAATAATAATGTACTTATATATGTATTTATCTGTCGTATTTATCTATCTTTTATTCTTTTTTTTTGCCTCTTTGAAATTCTAAATTATGTTAATATGCGATTATTTTAATTCAACGATACGTACGTGGATAGATAATGTCATTTTATAATGACACTCGACGAAAACCAAAAAGAGTTCCTTTCTTTCTTCGTTCTCTTCTTTTCACTCACGACCTTTCGAGCATTTTTCTCGCGCGAGATAACAGAGAATCTTAGGCCGGACGTGGCTCCTCCATTAAGATTATCTTATTCTCCGTTGCTGTTCGGCGGATACTTAGAAGTTTCTCCCAATGCTTATCCACGTAGTCTTTACTTGACGCGATTAAAGTGGATCCTTTCGTCATTCTCTTTCTCTCTCTCTTTCTCTTTCTCTCTCTCTCTCTCTCTCTCTCTCTCTCTCTCTCTGTCTTTTTTCTCTTCAATTCTTTTCCAAAATTGTTATTCTTTAGAGATATTCTTTTTTTTCCTTTTTTTCATCATACCGAAAATAATTACGATTTTTCAATTCATTCATGTGTAAATTAACAATGTTCATTGAATATCAATTTTGTTTTCGTATCTACATCACATGATTATATCACGTGAAAACTGTAATATTTCTACTACTGATATAATCGTATTATATTAATCATAGCTATGTTATAAATATCATAACTATATCGTAATAATAATTATACTGTATCAAGTATATTAAAAAAAAAAAAAAAAAAAAAATGAGAAAATTTGGATACGAAGAAATGATAAATTTTGTGATAATAAAAAAAAAAGGTTACATCGAGCCATAGAAAATTAACAATAAATCATTGCATAGAATGCTTATTAATACATTCTCTCTCTCTCTCTCTCTCTCTCTCTCTCTCTCTCTCTCTCTCTTTATTATTATCTGAATTTAAATGTTAAAAAGATTTCGTTTCGAACGATACTATTCTCAATGAAGGGTCTCACAGTTCTCAAGTAACTTTTCAGGAGGAGGACGAACAGACAACACGGACAAGCTCTCGTAGAATACCAGGAAGGAAAACAATAATTAGTGATGTCACCGTGAGCATTTGACGTTCTTATCCTTGTGAGTTCTTATCGTACTTTGCGATGATGAAAGAGATGGAAAAAGGGGCAGAGGTGGGGAGTAAAGGAGGGTCGTGGAAGGGAAGTGGTATTATATCCTATCGCAAGTCCGGAATGTACATAATATATATATGGCTTACGAAGCGGCCGAAAGCGTGCGAATGTTTACGAGTCGTTTTACAACGGCTCCTCTTGACGCCACATCGGCGTCAATGGAACCTCTGACGTCGCCGTCTATGAGGACGACGACGTCTGTCTCCTTGACATTCGAACCTTCTCTTTTTTTTTCCTCTCTTTCTTCATATATATATATATATATATATATATATATATATATATATATATATATATTAATTTTTTTTTCTTTCTTTTTTCTCTTTACCAAAAAAAAACAAAAAAAGTACGATACATGAGTGTTTTAACAATGTCAAATTTAAGTTCAATATTTCAAGAGTTTTCATAGGAATTATTGTTAAAAAAAAAAAAAAAAAAAAAAAAAAAGAAAAAGAAAAAAATAAAATATCTCGATAAAAATTACGTCACGTAAGAAGATATGTTTCGCCTTGATCGAGAATTAATAAATTAAAAATTAATAAGATATTAATTAAATATCAATTCTTACGATGTCAAGTTCAACAATAGATTGAGATATTTGTTGTTCGTAAGAATTATTTAAGAAAAAAAAAAAAAAACAAAAAAAGAAAAAGGAAAACGTCTCGAGATCGTCGAAACTATCAAAAGGTACTTTATTATTATCGTAAATGGTAAAATTTTAATTATATGAAAGACCAATCGAGAAAATCATTGATTTTAATTGTATTTGTATCATTCCTGTTCAGAACGTTTTTATTTATTAATAGTTTCAAATATTCTTTTACGTTTTTTAACGTAGAAAATTACATACGAACATGAGTCATATAAATAATATCCATTATGGATATTAATGCTAGAGAGAGAGAGAGAGAGAGAGAGATATGTTCCGATAAAATCCCAAATGCATCTACGATGGTTTTCTAATCTTACGTAAAAACTTTACGGTCGGCTTCATCAAACGATCTTAGCGTGACTGGTTGCTATCCAAAAAATTAACAATAAAATTATCGTTTTTCTTTTCTTTTTTTATCTTTATCCTTTCTTTTTCTTTCTTATTTTTTTTTTTTTTCTTTCCAATCACATCAAAACGCGCGATGAAAAAGTTTCCATGAGTCCTTTGTAAACGAGAAGGTGAAAGACTGTGCACGCATGAATTAACTTTTTGGAAAGCGAATAACAAGCGCTTACCATTCAATAATAATATAATAAAATGGAGTTTTACGAAGGTAGCAGTTTACACCAAAGAAGAATCTTGGCATTGAAGACGAAGACGATCTTCTTCTTCATTTTCGTTTTCTTTTCTTATTTTTCTTTGAAAAAGAGGAACGAGAGGAAGAAGAGAGAGACAGAGAGAGAGAGAGAGAGAGAGAGAAAAGGAGAAAATAAAAGAAAAATAAAAAGGAAGAAAAAGAAGAAGTAAAAGAAGACGAAGAAGAAGAAGAAGAAGAAGAAGTTTGAAGTCTCGTACTTAGGCGACTCACGATTTTCGTTCAGAGTATAAAGTACCGTCGGTGAAGAATTTCAATTCGTGCGCCACTTTATATCTCTTCTTACAACCGTGCGTTCAACTGCCCTTCTTCTTCTTCTTCTTCTTCTTCCTCCTTCTCCTCCTGCTCCTCTTCTTTTTCTTCTTCTTCTTCTTCTTTTCCGTAGAGTGTTCCTTCCCTTTTAGCCCTTCTCTCACGTTCATCGTGTCGTTTCGCATGCTCACGGTAGAAAATCGATGTTCTTTCTCTCTCTCTCTCTCTCTCTCTCTTCGTCCCTCCCTCTCTCTCTCTCTCTTTCTCTCTCTCTCTCTCTCTTTCTTCGTACTTGGCGGTTTACGAGTTGAGAGAGTACATCGTCTCTCGCGTGCAGGTAAAAAGTGGTAGCCACGTTTCCTTCTCTTTGCTTTATCGCGTCTGATTGCGGAGCCAGCCAGAGGCTCTCGCTTAAGACGCCGAGGATATACACGCGTGCCCTTCTCCTTCTTCTTTTCTCTCTCTCTCTCTCTCTCTCTCTCTCTCTCTCTTTCTCTCTCTTCCGTTCGTCCTTACCAGGGCACGGCTCACGAGCACAGGGAATGCTGTTCTCTTGGCCGATTTGTTGACTCAAAACCCGCCCTCTTCGAAGAAGTTTCCGTCACCCGTGTGAAACGTTACATTACGCGACTGTTCCCTTTCTTTCTTTCTTTCTTTCTATCTTTTTATTTTTCATTCGTGTCATTGCGATTATCGTTTTCGTCTTTGAAATGCGTCATTTCTTCTTTCAAATTGTTTCTCTCTCTCTCTCTCTCTCTCTCTCTCTCTCTTCTTTTCTTTTTTTTTCTTGCATAAACGTTCGCGACAAAAGTTTTTAACATCGTGTATAAGTAGGTATTAAAGTAATGTATATTTAGGTAAATTACGAACACGTGAACGATATAATAACAATAACAACGTATTGTTATATCGTAATTTGAGATAATGACTCATGGACAGATAAAGAACATTTCAAAAACAAAACGTGTCCCGGTAGTTAAAACGAGGGTTAGTTAGATGCTTTGGAATTCTCGAATAGGTCGACGATATATAAATAAAAATCACGAAGACGTCGTAAAGAAAATTGTCGAGCTTTTATCTCTTTGCTCTCGGTGTCGGCTAAGAAATCGGCGCGTTTAGCAGGCAGCTATCGTGTTATCGAGGATGCCTATATAGCCTCGCTTGGAATGTCTTCCACGAACGATACGAGAATAGCACGGTTTACACCTATACACGAACCGGCTATTCGTCTGGCTTCGAGAATCGACGGAAAAATATGTCTTCGCGGTTACGATAAAAGAGCGCCGTTGTCTACGAAAAAGAGGGAGAGAAAAAAAGTGAGATAGAAAATGAATGTTACTTGAGTCGAATCAAGAGCACTGATACTTCTTCTCATAGGAATAATAAAAGCAGTGGTAAAAAATGATAACTATTTTTTTCCTTTTTTTTCCTTTTTTTTTCACTTACGTTAAAAAAAACCGACGGGGCAACAATAACAGCAATACAAGCGAACAATGACAACGGAGATAAAATTGATAAAAGTAATTATGTGTTAATTTCAATATTTTAATTATTATCGTAATTAAAACATTTTTTAAAATCGAGGAAGAAATACAATTTTGAGAATAGTCATACTCGAGTTTGTTGTTTGCTAATTACGTATTATGTATTAAATTAATCATGTATTAATTTTAATTTTTTAATAAAAATTATCTTCCGTATTTCCTTCCTTTTCTCTCTCTCTCTCTCTCTCTATTTTTTCTATCGCAATTAAAAAATAAATTAAAACAATATATAATTAACGAAGGAAAAGTTTTGCAAAGATAAAATGTAAAATATTGAAAGAAGAGTGAGAAGACCAAAAGGGAAGGTGGAAAAGGAAGAGGAAGAAAAGGTATCATCGATGAGAGGAGGAAGGAGAAGAAGAAGGAAGAGGAGAAGGAAGAGAAGGAGGAAAAGGCGGTTTGCGCTCGCGGCTCGGACGTGTGCGAGTCGCGTGTGGGGCTCGCGCCTGTCGTTGTCTCTGTCGCGCACGGGCCCCGGGGTCCCGTGCCGATCTCGGCAGTGGCAGTGCCGCCGGCAGCGCCTGCCGACGGAATTACCCGAGGGGCTCGCCGATGGGCCCGACATAGGGGCCCGACGAGGGGGCCCGACGACGGTACCGACGACGTACGAGAAGGAGCAACGTGTGGGACGCGAGGCCTCGCCTCGTTCTCACGGTAGCCTCCGACAGGGGCCCCTTTTGCTTACTCGCTCGCTTGCCTCTGCTTCTTCTTCTTCTTTATCCTCTTCTTCTTCTTCTTCTTCTACTTCTTCTACTTCTTCCTCCATCCACACCTCCCTTCTTTTCCCTTCTTATACTCTTGCTACCACTGGCGTCACTCTCGCGTGCACGCGTCCGTCGTGCCAAGCACGCGTCTACCTTCTCCTGCCTCTCCTTTTTCTCTTCTCATTTTTTCTTCTTTCTTTTTTCTTCTCTCTCTCTCTCTCTCTCTCTCTCTCTCTCTTTTTTTGGTATACCACAAGTTTTCAGATTTTCTTCCAACTTTTCTTCTTATCTTCTTTCTCCGTTTTTTTCTTTACTTCGTTTTCTTGTTTCTTTTTTTTTTTTATTCTTTCTTTTTCCGTCCTTTTGTTATTATTTTTTTTTTCTTCTTTTAACTTCATCATGGACACCTATTACGTCACGTTCGAAATCGAATACTTCGATTAATATTTTGTTCGGAGTAACACTTTTCGTGAAATCAAGCTGTTTTACATACATCGTAGTAACTTGATCATCGATCCCACTACCTTTCTTTTTTTTATTTTTTTTATTTTTTTTTGTTTTACTTTTTCTCTTTTCCAACAACGTGTCATTATAAATTTCTCGATGACTTACGTAAATTCCCTCGTTATAACGCTTAACATGCGATAATTCGAATATGCGTATATGCGTATGGTTAAATTATATACGAAATCCACGGAAGCGTGGTTCGCAGGATTTAGTCACCTGTCTTCTGACCCATATATCGAATTTTACTGTCTTTCTTTTTTTTGTCTCTCTCTCTCTCTCTCTCTCTCTCTCTCTCTCTCTCTCTCTCTATTTATTTTTTCTCGTTCATTATATCAAATGCCCACGCTCGAATTTTTATGGATCGAGCAATAGATCGGTATTCCCACGATCGTTTCGAGGGAAACGTGCGCTCGGCCGAAACGATTCTTTACGATAATGCTATACGCTTAAATATTCATGAAACAACAATGAGATAGATTCAGTTTGTCCAGAGATTTATTTATATATGTATGGATTCGAGAGAATCCAGGTGACGTACGTCGCGCGTATATCCTGCTTAATTCTCTCTCTCTTTCTCTCTCTCTCTCTCTCTCTCTGCTTTTTCTTTTTTTTCTTTTTTGTTCATCTGTGATCGGTGATTCAAACGTTCGTTTGCTAAGCTTTTCATTCAGAAAACTACCGACCGAATCGCGTGTTAGTCCCTTCGTGTTTTGATTTTTAATAATACAACTTTGTTGTGTATCTCCGGAAAGGAGAGGAGATAAAGAAAGAGAGAAATGAATTCAACTGGCGAAGAAGAAGGAAAAAAGAAGTTAACAGTCTCCTTCGTATTTGCAAGAGCAAAAACGAGAAAGAGAAGAAACGAAACGTATGATTTCACGCGTAAGGCCGGCCATTGACGTCGGCGATCAGACTTTCTACGTGCGCTCAGTTCCCGATGGACCGGAAATTGAAATTTTGCGTGAGAATATGCGGCTTCGAAGGTTAGACAAGAGAGAAACGAAGAAATGCGTAAAGAGAAAGAAGAAGAAAAAGGGGGAGAACGTTTTATGGACTTTGTGTCGGACTTGGTACAGCTGACTTGTAATTTTCACTGACATTTTACTTTTTGTTTTTTTTTTCTCTCGTCTTTTTTCTCCTTCTTCTTCTTCTTCTTCTCGTTTTTTTTTTTTTTTTTTTTTCATCAACTTATCCATCCAAAGCCATTATCCTTTGTACGATATCTACCATTTGACGGATATTCTCGTACCGTTATTCGATTGTTGTGTCATTAGAAAAGAAAATTTCATTTATTTATTCATTAGAAATAACGTGATATATGTTTTATCTCTATCCCTCGAACTTTTCTCATTCGAAGACGTAAAATTATAAAGATTTAGGAATAAAGATCGTAGGCAGAACGAAGCTACGTACGATTTTACTTTACGTGATCGACACGGAAGTTATTCTTCGTTTTCTTTTCTCTTTCTTTTCTTTTCTTCTTATTCTTCTTCTCCATTTCTTTCATGGATCGAAAGAACGAAACTACAGAGTCGATCCCACTCGATATATCATTTTTCCTTCTCGACAATGACATTCCTCGAAGGTTCCTCATCCTTATCCTCGTCCTCGTCCTCGTCCTCGTCCTCGTCCTCGTCCTCGTCCTCGTCCTCGTCGTCGTAGTTGTCATTCTGGTCGTCCTCGTCGTGATTCGTTTGGTAAAAAGAAACCACGAAAGAATATATCGCGTGCGGCCAAAGAAATTCTCTTTTTCTTACTCGCTCTATCTCACTCTATCTCACGTATTCATAAGTCGATCCTCTCTTTCGTGCCATCGCTAAACTGGTTTGTTTAGTATCGTAATCATCGCCGTTCCTTTCGACGAGAACTTTTCAATCGTCGAACGGAAACGGTGGTTGGCAAATGGGGATGACTCGATCGGTTCGATGGTTAGACGTTGACGGAGGATCGATTACTTAAAAACGATTGGCGCTCTCGACATTTCTATTGATATTATCGTAAACACCCACGTGGATTGTTGATCGATCATCTCGACAAGTTTGAAATTAGATATAAATTGGCTAAGAGATCTTTTATTATTCCCCATTACATCTACTTGGTAATATCGATATAATTAATTGAAACAAGGATGTCTTACACGGGTTCTTTTGGAAAAAATTTTGTTACAAACTCTTTTTCATTGTTATCTCTTAACTTATTTCTTTTATATATATATACATACATACATATATATATATATATATATATATATATATATATATTTTTAATTAAGCAACAAGTTGTACTGATTCAGCTGATCAACGGAAATCGTTAATCGAGCCAGTTATCAGATAAGACGCGTGTTCGATCTCAAGAAGAAAAAAGAAAAGAAATAAAAGAAAAATGAAAGTAGGAAGAAAGAGTATATGTAACGTTACAAATTCACATCCTCCGAAGCTACGTTGTAATCTCTTTGTCGGCATTTATCAATAAGACTTACCGTAGTCGCGAAGTACGGCCATTAAAAGTCGCGTATTTTCCTGCGGTAATAAACCATCGAGACCATCTCTCGAGTGCTCGCTAATCTAACGATCCCCGCATCCGGCGCCTGCGCGTACCTTCTTGCGACCAGCTTTTCCCCTTTAGTCTTTTACGTTCCTTGCTAAGAGACATGCAACGCGAATTGCTATTACTTTGCCACGTGAGTATAATTGCGTTTCTCTTTTCTCTCTCTCTCTCTTTTCAATTTAAAAACAGATATCACGTGTATATATATATATATTTCAATAAAAAATATAGCATGTCGCGTATCTAAAAGAATGAGGAAGAAATTAGTAAAAAAAGAAAAAAATATATATCAGAAGAAACAGAGAGAGAGAGAGAGAGAGAGAGAGAAAGAGAGTCTAATAGAAAGGACAGACAAACAAGGATAACCAAATTGGTTTCGGTCGAACAGTAGTCGAAGTAGTAAGTAAAAGGACGCAATCCGTATCTCGCACGAATAAGCGTGGTATTCTATAAGTGAAAGAAAAAAAAAGAAAAAAAGATGAGAGATACAAAGAGATAGAGAGAGAGAGAGAGAGAGAGAGAGATAAAGAGAGAAAAATAGAGAGAGGGAGACGATGAAGAAGAAAAAAAAGAAGAAAAAAAAGAAGATGAAGACGAAGAAAAAGGAGAAGAATCCTTGTGGCTTGAAGTCTTTGAAGCGGGCCCATTTTCTTGGGCTTGGAGGCAGGCGATTGGTGCGTGGGCGTCGTCTAGAGAGAAAGAGAAAGAGAGAGAGAGAGAGAGAGAGAGAGAGAGAGAGAGAGATAGAGAGAGATAGATAGATAGAAGAAAAAAAAAAGAAGAAAGAGAGAGGCAATTCGAGAGCTCGAAAGAGAGCAAAAGAGGCGAAACGAACGCGAGCTAGCGAGCTAGCGAGTGTTCGCGAGAGCGGAACACGACGAAGCGCTTCCTGAAACGCTTCACCGCCGACGGCCGCTTCGTTCCCACGATAAGCGGGCACGATCCCGCTCTCTGCTCTTCTCTTATCCTTCTTATTCTCCTCCTCCTCCTCCTCCTCTTCTTCCTCGTCCTCCTCATTTTCCTTCTTCTCTCCCCACCCTTCCCTTAAGAGAACCCAAAGCTCCATTTGTCCCGCGCCTTCGTCGAAGGGACGCGGCCGGATGGTGTGCTAACGATCGGATCGGCAACTTCTCTTTCTATCTTTTTTTCTCTTGTCATATTACTCTTTCTCTCTCTCTCTCTCTCTCTCTCTCTCTCTCTCTCTCTCTCTCTCTCTTTCACGAACACTTTCGAATACCTGTCTTACCAGTCTCGCGCCAGGAGCGTGGCCGACGCGTGCTCGCGAGCTACGGCCGAGCCTAGCGATCTCGATCCTTCTGATCCTTCCTTCCTTCCTTCCTTCCTTTCTTTCCTTTCCTTTCCTTTCCTTTCTTTTCTCTTTCTTTCTTCTTTCTTTCTTTCTTTCTCTCTCTTCTTCCTTCCTTCTTCATTCATCTTCTTTCATTCCTTCTCTTTCGTCCTTCCTTCTTCTCTTTATTTTTCTCTCTTTACTCTCAAGTCATTCATTCCTATCGACAATGCCTTCATCATTCCAAGAAATTTATGCTTGTTGTGACGATGATCTTCTTTTCTTTTCTTTTCTTTTCTTTTTTTAACAAACTCCTTTCTCTATTATAACGATATTTCTGTTAATACGATTATTGTTGTAGGGAAATCGTCAAATCGTACATGATATATAAAGATTACTTGAGTAGATATAGGAATTCGATGATCTCTCGATGACGCAATGATATTCGTCGCAATTACATTTGTATTATCTATGGTTTACGTTTAATAGACAAATGTAACGGGATATGTATCGAATAGATCGATCCTTTTAATAAAACGAATACGTTTCTGAACCATTTGTCTCGGTTGAACGATAAATTATAGTTTTGACTTTCGATCAATCACATCTTTAAAAAAAAAAAAAAAAAAAAAGAAGAAAAAAAAAAAAGAAAAAAAATCTACCGTAACGTGTTACCATAATGATCTCGCATTCGAAATGAATTCGATCGGGGCTTTCTTTTTTTGTTTTTTTCTTTTCTTTTCTTTTCTTTTCTTTTTTTTTGCTCTTGTTATATCCAGACAACAATATCTTACGAGGAAAGGAATAATCCATTATTATTTGCTTCGATCTCGTGATGGACGAACGCAAAAACAAGAGATAAATGATAAAGATAAAAATTAGAAGGAAGTTAAGAGAAAGAGAAAATGTTTCGAATGAGTTTCGTTTAACCGGAGAATAAGAAAGTGCTGGAATACAATCCGCTCGTTGTTTCTTTTCTTATTTCTTTCTTTTTGTATCCTTTTATTTCTTTGTACGAAACGGTAGCCACGATGCTTCGTCCCCTTCAAGGGTTCTCCACGAAAGCGTGTCTGTCGCGTGGAGAAGAAAGTGGGACGAAAGGTCGATCCCGTTTTCTGGCTCGTGAGTCGAATCTTCGATTCGAGAAGCGCCCAACGAAATTCCCACGATCGAGTGGAATACGAAGGAGAAAAGAAGAAAAGATGAGAGAGAATTCGGACGAGTTTGATCGAGGCGCGAAGAGAGTTAAGCATTCTCCGTCTGCTTTCGACAAAATCTTACAGCTGGCTGACGGAGGAAAGTAATATTAAAGAAAGACAGAGAGAGAGAGAGAGAGAGGGAGAGAGAGAGAGAGAGAGAGAGATCTACGAAAAAGATGTTACACGATTCTTACATAATTACTTACCTGCCTATTGGAAGATCGAAGTTAAAGGAAATTACATTGATACACGACTTTTCGTGTGACCATAATCTTCTCAAGAAGTAGTCAAAGAAGCATCAAGTGTAAAGTATTTTTTTCCTTTGATGACAAGGTACGAAAGAACGGTGCATAAGTGGTTCAACGAGTCATCGAAAAGGGAAAAAAGAAAAGAAATTCTTCTCGATCGCAACCCAATCATTAGCTTCTTCGCGAAGATAAAAATATATTTTTGCGTAAGCTCGTACGTACACATACGTGTAAGTACTTATTTATACCTTTGCGATAAAACGCAAAACATCGTTTTGTCAATGTTGTATAAACGACTTTTGCATTTACCGACTCTCGGGTCCATTTTGATCCGGTTCGTTAAATATATAAATGAGTCGCGAGGGGTGGGGAGAATTGGGTGGAGCGTATCCTTCGAAACGGAAATAATTTGGCAACTGCCGGTAAAGTACTCGTTAAAGAACACGCGATTTTAGAGAAAAACTTTGCTCGCAACGTCTAAAGTATTTTAATTTCATAACTTTTTTATCGACACACAATCGTTTCGTGTATTTCTAAGATCATTAGGGAACGCACATCTCTATACCTAATTTTTTCCATATACATATATATATATATATATATGTATAATTTAGATTTTGTTTTGATAACTAACATAATTAATATCGTTCTCATTTACTTTTAATTATTACACGATGCATCGTATCGTTTTAATGAACCTCAACGTTATACAATTTTCTAAAGACGTACTCGTGTCTGCCTTCACTGTTTACAAAGAATATCAAAGAGGTAAACTCCTTCAAAAGGAAAACATATACTGAAGGAGCATTTCCTGTAATTAGGAATAATGACATGGGCGCCTTCGTAGGCCGATCCATAAGGATGATTATCATCTCTTTTTCCTCCTCCGTCTTCTCTCTTGCTTCCTCTCCTTCTTCTTCTCTTTTCATTTCTTCTCTTTTCTCCTTCCTTTAGCTTCTCGATCATCTCGATGTTCCGAAGCCGTTCATCACGCACAAAAAAATATGGGAGAAGTAGGAGAAGAGAAAGAGAGGGAGAAACAGGCGGAGAGAGAGAGAGAGAGAGAGAGAGAGAGAGAGGACAAGGGAAAAAGAAAGAGAAGGGAGAAGAGAGGACAACCGAATCTGGCCGTTACAACTGGAGGAGCGTGGGAAGGTAGAAGTCGCGAATCCCTGTAAGGAACCGTTGTACTTCCTGAAGGAGGTCCTGCACCTGACGTCCTCGTTCGTGAGAAAGGTTCCGTCTTGGGTGCGTCCTTTTCTCTCTCTCTCTCTCTCTTTCTCTTTTTCTTTCTCTTTTTTTTTCTCTTCTCTTTCTCTATCTTTCTATCTCTCTCCCTCCTCTATCGCGTAACGGCCACGCGAGCAGCACGCTTTCAGCACGTTTCGATTACGTGGGAAGCATTTCGAGCCTCTCTACTAGCGATCCGATCTTTCTACCCCCACTACTTGCAAACTCGTGACAACTTTTCTGGGTGGCGGACCTGCTGCTACCGGAGCTACCCGAAGACCATGATCTTTTTCTTCTTCTTCTTCTTCATCTTCTCCTATCTCTTTCTCTTTTTTCTTTTCCCCTTCCTCCCTGATCTTTCTTTTTTTCTAGTGGTTTTTTTTGTTTTTTTTTTTGTTTTTTGTTTTTTTTTTATTTTTTACTAAAGAAACCCTGACGCAATGAGAAAAATCAATCTCACGATTGATAGATTTCTCTCGATCGAAATATCCTTTTCCTTTTTTTTTTCTTTTCTTCGAGAGAATTACACAAAACGTTTTGTTATTATTTATTTGTTTGTTTGTTTGCTTGTTTGTTTGTTTGTTTTTTATTTTCCTTCGGTCGAGTGAGTAAAAAGAAATAGAGAATGGCGTTAATAAAGAAAGGAAGTAAATAGATCGGCGACGTTCGCTGCGATGGAGAAACGGGTAGAGAAAAAGAAAGAAAGAAGGAAAGAAGGAAAGAAAGAAAGAAAGAAAGAAAGAAAGAAAACAAAAAAGAAGAAAAAAAAGAAGAAAAGAAAAAAGAAAAAGAAAGGGAAAAGAAAATAAGAAAAGGAAGAAAAAGATAAGGCAGCATAAGAGTCACGACTTCTTCAAGCGTTAATAATAATTTCTCGTGTCTCTCGTGGGAATGCTCCCCCGCGTCGTGGCCGCACGGTTCGATCCGCCGGCTTACAAAAACGCGTCTGCCAGTACCGAAATGATCTCTCTTGAAGAGCGAACGTTTTCTAATCCGTCTACACAATATTCCATCCACGGCGACTCTTAATCCTTCTAAATGCATCCCGCTCGTTCTATACCCCGGGCTCGTTCCCTTTCCACTTTTGCATGTTGCTTGTAAAGGAAAAAAAAAAAAAAAAGAAAAAACAAAAAAAAAAAAAACAAGGCGAATAAAAAAAAAAAAGAAAAACAAACGAAAAGAGAGAAAATAAATAAAATCGAATACTCTTGATCTTATCGAGACGTGAAACGAGCTATCGATTATTTTATTATCGATCTCAATAATGTCGATCCTATATTAATAAGGGTCGACTCGATAAAAACTATAACCGTTCCAATAGGTATATCATGAACATAAAATTTCATGGTCAATGTTAATTGAGAAAAATATCAATGCTAGCCCGCCTATCCCTCTCCATCCCTATCCAACCCTGATTGGGGGAGTGGAGGGGGGAGGTGGAGGCCCAATTAACCGAGAAGCTTGACGATCTTACAAATTGCCTCGTCATTTCGTTTTAATTACCACAGGGAACATTGGTTCCGTTTTGAATCTTTAAACATGATAGAGATATAATCAATCGAGAAGGAAGGGTACGGATCGGAATGGAATAGTATCGGATCAAAAGAAAACAAAAAAAATTATAGCGTTTATTTCAAGACGTATTATAGTTCGTTAAAACTCAGTCAAAGATTTTAATGGTCTTTCCCTTTAATGGTCTTTCATTTTAAAAACAACCATTATTAAAATTTAATCGAATCGTCGAAAAGTAAAGCGAACGTTGCTTGACGTTCCCTTCATTCTGTCCCTTTCTCAAGGATTGACAAAAGGACGTGCGTTCGAAAAGAAGGTAGAAATGAGAAAGGAGAGAGAGAGAGAGAGAAAGAGAGGGAGGGAGGGGTGACATGGCCAAGGGTCGTAGGGACGAAAACGGTAAAAGCCTTTTGACGAATAGCTATGATTGAAAAGATTCCTTAGGATCGTCCTACGTACTTTTAATGCATAGTACACGCGCAGGATGCGTGCCGAAAATGGTAGCAGGGCGGAGCTTAGAGAAACGAAGTGAAAAAGGGAGAGAGAGAGAGAGAGAGAGAGAGAGAGAGAGAGAGAGAGAGACCTATCTCGATCGGAGTTTTACATCTATTTCGAGGGGTGAAGACAGAGAGGAAGAGGAGGAGGGAGGGCGGCTGTGCGCACCCCACGCTCGCCACCTGACGCACCCTGCTCGTGGGAACCGAAGAAGCCCATAGGAATTTTTCTCAACACAACCTTCACGCTTCTTCGAGCGCACGCTTGCACGTGCATCGCAAACGCATACATCTGTATATATGTGTATATGTGTATGTGTATATATATGTATGTATGTATGTATGTATGTATGTACGGACGCGCGTGGTTTGTTCGTGGCACCCTCGTGCCTTTATACCCTTCTAACATTCACCCTGAAATTACCCTCTCACTTTTCTCTCTCTCTCTCTCTTATTCTTCTTTTCTTCATCTACTACTTTTCTACTTCTTCTTCATCTTTTTTACAAAAAAAAAAAAAAAGGAAAAAATTAAAAAAAAAACAAAATATAATGGAATCCTCGAGATCCACTTAAATATTCTAATCGATTCTAATATACACATATATTCTTTCTTTTTTCTTTGACAAATTTAATGCCATTGAAATCGATCGAAAAATGTTTACGTATAGCGAACACGAATCTTTTTTTGTTTTTTCTTTTTTTTTTTTTTTTTTTACGATAGATAGAAATAGTCGTCTATGTAATTTCTAATTTATGATTAGAATCCTTTCTTTCCCCCTCTCTATCTCTCTCTCTCTGTGTGTGTGTCCTTCTCTATGGCAACATATCAGACTAGAAAAAAAGAAGAAAAGAAAAAAGAAGAAAAGAGCAAAGAAAAATAAGAAGAAGAAGAAAAAAAAAGGAAAGGATAGAAATGTACGTCCGGTCGATGCGATGCGCGTCGTGTTTGGGTGGTGTCATAGAGATAGTGCCGATGGGAATACATGGGAATAAGGTGCGTGACAATATTCATCCGTCGCACGAGAAAACCAGTAAAGCTCGCTTTACGAGTGAGCGCGAGCAGCGTGAAAGTATGTGGGAAGTCGATTGAGATTCGAGGGAGCGTTCGGCCCCGACGCAGCCTCGCGACGTGCGTCTTTACGTTTAAGAGTAGAGGAACGAGGAGAGGGTGCTAGAAAAAGAATGAAGAAGGAAAGAAAATGAAATTAAGAGAAATAGAGAGAAATAGAGAGAGAGAGAGAGAGAGAAAGAGAGAATGTAAGTAGAAAGAACGAGAGACGTCACGAGCTGGATTATTGCGATGCTGAAACAATGGCCTATTTTGTATGTACGAGCACGCGAAGAACCACGATGAGAGTGAGTTAGATAGAAATAGAAAGAGAGAGAGAGAGAGAAAGAGAGAGAGAGAGAGAGAATGTAGGAGGATAAAGAAGAACCGAGCGTGCCGCGTCGCACGAGCGCGGCGTGCGCGACTCTTGGGATTCTATCGACAACGACGACTCTCCTACATTCTATGTATCTATGTATCTAAGTATGCATTCTATCCGTATATGCATGTACACTTGGTTGCAAAAGCAAACACTCGAAGGAGATACTTAGAACTAATAATACTGATATACCATATACCATTGTACAATAGTATGATCTTTTAATGGAGTACTTAAACTTAAATACAGTGTTTGTAAAGATAAGGATATATATATATATATATATATATATATTACATAAATTAGATATTAGAATATAATGAATATTCAATGACGGATTCAAAGAGATGTTATCCATTCTTTTTTAAATTCTATGTCTCTATAGACTTTTAAAGACTAAACTGTTACGACTAAACAAGTAGGAAGGAATGATACATATGTATAGCGGTCGTGCCGTTGGTTACGTTACAAGTGTTCCGAACGTTCCTACGTATATATACCTATCGTTTCATTATTTATTACACGTAAAACGTAGCTTCCGGTTACGCGTTTTCTACTGTACTAAAATCCCCTTCGTCGTTCGTACGTGCTTGCTATTTTCGTTCTTCGTTCGAGACCGTCGCGAATAATCTGCGTTCTCTTCGCGTAGCGCGAAACAGTTCGACGAAGCGAGGAACAATCGAGATCGCGGGGATTGCTCGTTTAACTCATTCGAATATATTTTATCTGTTGGTAAATACATTTCTTTTTATTATTTCACGAACGTTCAATTGAAAAGAAAAAAAGAAAAAAAAGTAGAAAAAAAAAAAAAATAGAAGAACAATTGTTACATTTCGTAGTACCTTTTTCGACTGATCTCGTGCTTCGTTAAGTAAAATTGAAAAAAAGAAAAAAAAAAAAGAAAAAGAAAAAGAAAGAATACTTTATCTTCTTAAAAAAATATTTCCCATTATGCATTATATATATATATATATATATATATATACACAAATAATATAAATTATTGACAATTTTCGTACGAAAATTGTTGTTATTAAAAGAAGCCAAGAAGTGTGTATAATACGTATATAAATCACATGTACATATTATACGTACATAAGGTAGATAAATGTAAAAGGGACGTAAGGTATAGCGTTGGTTATAGTAAATGGTGGGACGTGTGGGTGGATGGGGAGGGGGCACGCGACGCACCTGAGAATAAACGCGTGCGCGAGCAAGCGACCGACCGACCGACCGAGCGCATTACCCCACGCGTGCCCTCGACCCTTCCTCCTCTTCTTCCCCTCTTCCTCTTTTTCTTGTTCCTCATCCTCCTCTTCTTCTTCTTCAACTTCTTCTTCTTCTTCGTTCCTCTTCTTCTCTCTTTCAACTCGGGCTACATAGCAGTTTATTAAGTCGTTATCGAGAGAGAGAGACCGTGCACGCCCCCGCCGCCGAATTCCGCTCGCACGCTTCTTTCTTTTCTTTTTTTTCTTTTTTTTTTTTCCTCCATCCCCATCCCTATCACCACCCTCATTCTCTTTTCCCCATTATCCTTCGTATCCTTTTATATTTCTTCCTTTATTTTCCTATTTTCTATATCAATCAAATATGCCTGATCTATCTCTAATTGATCCATCTTGAAATTTTCTTTTCCCTTCTTCTTCTTTTTCTTTTTTTTAATATTATTAAGACACTTCGATTTCTACAAAATGTATATTATATGTACGTACGTATGTATATATATATATATATTTATAAAAAAAGTGAAAATCAAATCATGAATATTAGGAGTATACGACGAATCATTTATTGCGAATCCATCGATTCAAGTATATGCGAAATATCTAAAGCAAAAGAAAAAAGAAAAAAGAAAAAAGGAAAGAAGAAAGGGAGATAAAGAAATGTGTAACTAATCTCGGAGTCGAAGAACAGAACGAAATAAAGACCCGAAGATATGTGCGTTTTAAATGAAAGAAATCGCGTGAGATTTAAGGCACGTATCTCGAATGTATGTAAATTCAAAGCGTTATCGATCTTAGTGGCGTGACTATGAAAGAGAAAAAGAGATAGATAGAAACAGATAGAAAGAAAGAGAGAAACAGAGAGAGAAAGAAAGAGAGAGAAAGAGAGAGAGAGAAAGAGAGAGAGAGAGAAAGAGAGAGAAAGAAGAAGAAAGAACGAGCGAGTATTATCGGACTTAGGTGAGTGTACCGAAAGGATCTCAATTCATCTGCCCGCGCATCGTACGTTCGTTGATACTTGACGCGATCTACGCAGAAATAGTTTATCCGCGTTACACGATACATGTACATAAACACGTACATACATACACACACATACATATATATATATATATACTAACATCGGTTACTTCCTATTCGAGATAGAAGAGAGACCATAAATATTGATATAACGTGAGGACGATAGATTAATGGATCGAGACGATCTAACTAGAAAAGAAGATTTCTCTCCGTATCGCTTGTCATTGGAGGCGTTGGATTCGCTTCATTTATGAAGACGAAGAAGAAGAAGACGACGACGACGACGACGGCGACGGCGACGACGACGATGAAGAAGAAGAAAGGTTTAGTATTTCCTTTCGAAGTATAGTTAACGGCGTAAGTTCATTAATTAAATGCTAAAATAAATCGACTTAAAATGCTATAATTCGATCTTATTTTTTTTTACAAGTATATGTTTCTCGTAAGAATATTTAAGTATCTATCTATCTATATATATATATATGGGATATAAAAAAAAAAAAAAAATAGAAAAAGTAATAAAGATATAGATCGAGTCGAAAGCAACCTTGAAAGTGTTTCTACTACAAGCAATCCCACGATCACCGTTCGCATAATCACGATATAAATACTTTGAGAAGGCTAATTACATACGCAGTATGTGTGTCTATATATATATATGTACAATACATTCTCTTCGAGCGGTTCTCTCTCTCTCTCTTTTTTCTTTTTTTTTTTCTTTTTTTGCTAAAATAGATACTAATAATGTTTCTCCGACGATCACCTTCCTATGAAGCGAAACATGCCCCGACATATGTAGTACGTTTCTTGGACTCGAACATTTTCCATAATTATCGCTCGTTTAGCCGACGAATTTGTATCTGTCAAAGGTAATATCCATTTAGAAACGAGTTTTTGACGAGCCTCGACCGAGATATACTTTGAAAACGGGATCGTACTTTTTTTCTCGACGATTCCTCCTCTCACGCTCTCTCTCTTCCTATCCGTACACGATCGTTATTCATTTTGTGCGAAAAAAAAAAAAAAAGAAAAGAAAAAATATAAGAAATAAGGAGTCGTGCGAATTGAAGATAATAAAACTCATATGAAAATAATAAAACTCATTATTATTGCTCTTTCTCTTTTTCTTCTTCCTCTCTCTCTCTCTCTCTCTCTCTCTCTCTTTCTCTATCGATTATGAGCACGATTTTATAAAAAATTTGGATATAATTTTGAAGAAAACAAAAGACAAAATAAAGAAAGAGAAAAAAAGATTATGAAAGAATTAAATGGCTAAGTGTTAGAAACAGACCGATGAGACAGACGGGATGGGGGCGAGGGGGAAGGGGCGGGGTGGAGGCTTGGAGCAGCATAAGGTTATAGTAAAAAATATTTTATAATAATTTTAAATGTCATTTATAACCTCAAACGAAAGAGCAAGTCAGCATTTTACCGTGTAGCATTATGAACATGATTATATCGAAAAGTTAATAGGATATAAATAATATAATAAGAAAGAAGAAAATGTAATGATTATCAAAAAAAAGAAATATTGTTCGATAAAATCTACACACACACACACACAACACACACGATACGATCGGACACGGTTGAAGAGTTAAAAAATATTCTACGTTACTTTTAATGTCATTTGCCATCACAAAGAGAGAAAGAAAAATAGAGAGAGAGAGAGAGAGAGAGAGAGCGAGAGAGAGAGAGAGAGAGCAATTCATTTCACCGTGTTGCACCGTCAACGTCATTATAACGAAAACTTAAATATAAGTAATTTTGAAAAAGAAAAAAAGAAAAGATTATTAAAAGATTAAATCGATCGACTTGCACACGGTCGTAGAGGCAGAGAGGGAGGGAGGTTAGTAAGAAGGGGAATATTGACTCGTTTGAGGGTTAAAAATATTCTATATTGTTTTTAAAGTCATTTCCCCCTCGTACAAGAGTGCAAGTCATTTCTTCACCCCCCCCCCCCACCCCTCTCTCTCTCTCTGTCGGTCAAGAAGACGAGGTCCTTAGCCTTACACACGGAGAACGTTCTGTATTTGTTACGCAACACACTCGAGAAGTCTTCGCGTATGAATGAGTACATTCATAAAGACGTGCCGGCACGGCACGTACGTAGCACGCATACGACGTACTGCAATCTCAATAAGAAAATATGTCTATTATGTTGTTACAATAACGATATCAATTCATTGACCGTCGCGGCACTGTGCGAGCCCATTGTCTTCGAACGATCGTTGCCTCGCATATATAAGTCATGGCTACAAACATATGTTACATATGTACTCCGAGCATAATCAATTCTCTCGGTTTTGTTTATTTCTCGATCGAAATGTTTATTATCTTAATATTATATTTTTGTCTATTGATAGTACGCCCTTAAAGAAAATCAATGTCATTTCTTTCGTGGTCGTCGTCGTCGTCGTCGTCGTCGTCGTCCGTGATACGCGACGTGTGATAATAATACTTATTGTAATCATACGTAAATAGGTATTTTACGATGTACGAATAAATATTGTAATTATAATATGAATGAAAATGATAATATTTGTGAAAATTTAGAAAGGTGATTGGGTGAGGAGAGGAAAAGAAAAGGATAAACGTAAGTCGACATCGATATTCGAATTTTTTCTAGAGGACTATATATCCCACCGAATCGTACTACTTCCTCTGTATAAAACTGATATATGATGTTTTAAGTAGCGTAGAACTGACTAGTAATTGAATTTAAAGGGCGGAAGCGAAGAAATCTGGTCCCCTTTCGTATTAACTTAATCAAGTTCAGTTTGCCCAGTACCGTCGACCGTCGCGGTCACAATAGAGACATTAAATTGTCAGTACAGATTTATTAAACCGGGTGGCTGTTACAGGCATGAGACTCATTTGGTCCACGTAAAAATTAGACTGGATAATTTTCTTGACAATTTCTTTCCTTTTTTTTCTTTTCTTTTTTTCTGTTTTTTTCTTTTTCTTTCTTCTCGTTAACAATTTTGTTCGGACTATTACATACGAATTTCGTTAGAACGAGATATGAAATAAAAATGACAAATAAGAAGAGGAAGAATGTTACTCGTTGTGACGTTTAAGGTGAAACTTTTTGTTACACAATTCTCGCAATCTTTGAACAGCCTCGTTCCTTTTCCGACCATAAGTTGTCTCCCAGGCGTCGAACAATCGATTGTAATAACTCAGATATGTGAAATACTTGAAGTATTTGTGGGTATCCTTGGTAGGGAAGATCTTTCGATAAGAGCCCAAACGATTTAATTCATCTTCATATTGTATCAATCGTCTTACGTCGTCCGCAGTTAGATATTGTAGGATTTCATTCAAGTAAGTTTGCCGTTTTCTCTTAGAAAGGAATCGTAATTGTTTCAATTTTTCCCTATTGGTCAATACCTTTTCGTTTAATCGAAAATCATGACAAATCGTGGAATGTTCGCTTTTAGCGATCGCTTGACGTAGCGAACAATTTGGTAATTCCGCTGGTATCCTATAAGAGACGAGATTCAACGTATCTCTGACGAGAGCACCTTTGATAGTTTCGTCCAATAACGAAGGTGTTTGTAAACTAGGACAAGCATTAACTTCCAATAACCAAGGTTTCAGATTTTCATCCAATAGTACGTCGATACCGAAAAGTTCGTAACAGTTGTACCAAGAGGCGGCATATACGCGAGAAAAATTATTGACGCATGATTCCGCGGAAACTATAGTCTTTACGATCATGTCGTGAATCCTCTCGATGATATTCCTGGTGTTCACTGCCTGTTTCTCCAAATGATTCCAAAGACACTTGAGGGACCACTTGTGACCCTTGCAAGAATCCACGGTATCGTTCTCGGTATAATCCGAGGAGTACTTGTTGATACTGTAGTTGGTTAAATGCATAAAACGATCGTGAAGAGTCGACAAGCTGTCTCTGTACTTGTTACTTGCGAATCTTACCAAGCCGTCTTCGTAAAAATATACTCTCAGAGGATCGATACTTGTCACGAGTACGTAAAGCCTTAAATCGAACTTGTTACCGTTGATTAATTTTGGTCTTGAGAGATAACGCTGAATTATCAGATAATTATTACACGTTCTAGGTATTTGCGTTCTATTACTGATTACTTTGATACCACGACCACGAGACGAAGCTGGCGGTTTCAATATCCATTTTTTATTCTCGTCCTTATTCCAGATTTTCAATAGTAACTCAAGATCGTGTGGTAGTATATATGTTCTCGGTATAAAGTCTATACGTTTCTTACCATGAAGTAATATCAATCTACGGACGTTTCTGCACAAACGATCCTTATGTCCTATCTCATAGGAGCCGGGAAAGTGATTGACTTTTTGAAAATTCTTCAGATTCGAGAAATTGTATGTGTACATGATCTCGCTCCATGCGCCGCACCAACCGGTACAACCTGATAACAATCGATATCCCGTTTTTTCTACGATCTTACGTACGATCGATGGCGTTGCCGACGTAAGATCCCATTGTAAATGTTGTTGAATTTCCTGAGGGAAATATCGTGCCTTTGCGTTGTGAGCTTGAAATTCTACGTAAGGAGCAACGTGTGGAAATAAACTGGCACGAAGTGGTAATTCGTATTTCGATTCAACGCTCGTCGATGGATTCTTTTTTATCGGAGGGAACAATAATAGATACTCGGTTATCAGTTCGTACAAATCTTCCTCCTTCTCTCGACGATCGTCGTAAACGTACACCGAGGTTAACCTCCTACTTATCGTGTTCGTTGAAGCGTTCATAACTTTCTTCTCCCTTTTTTTCTGTTTTTATTTTATTTTATTTTTTTCCCCTTTCTTTCTTTTCTTTTTTCCCTTTTTCCCTTTTTCCCTTTTTCTTTTTTTCTTTTTTTCTTTTTTTTTTTTTTTTTTTTTTTAATACTTTTTCCCACCTCTTAAATCTCTCCCGAGTTTACATTTTTCCTCGAGTCCACGATCTATCCGTAGGCCGACGTTACGTAAAAATACGCCGTGATATACGATATTTTAATTCGTACTTGTAGAAAATTTCACGATGGAGTTTAACCTTTAAAAATTTTTGACAGGTAAGCATTTTTAAGAAATTGCCAATCGGACGTGCAATGAACATGTAACGACAGTAAATGTATATTTTGAATGGTAGTATCATTAATGGGCAATATAACGTAGTAATTCGATAATTGATTTCGATTAAAGATAATAAAAATGGATAAATTATAAAGTACAGATGGATCCGTCAAGTATTCGTTTGATCTTGTATATTTGTCGACGGTAGTTGTTGGTTCAAGTGATATCTCTGTTTGCACAATTTTCTCAACCTGTCGATACCTCGAAGCCTGTCATTACCGTACGTGTGTTCCCACGCATCGAGAAGCATGTTGTAGTAACTGAGTTTGTCGAAGTACTTGAAGTACTCGTACGTGTTGCACGTGGGGAAGATTTTTTCGAATCTCCCGATTTGGGCGAGCTCGTCCTCGTGTCGTATCAACACCCTCACGTCCTCGGGCGTGAGCTCCCTCAGAATTACGTTCAAATAGTATTCACGATTATTCCGGGGATTATTCTCGAAGGAACGTTGCTTTTCTTTTCCTATCTTCGACAAGAAAGTGTCGTATAGATTACGATCGTAACAGATTTGAGATTCGTTCGAATATCCTTTCAATGTTTCGACGTCGGTCGGTCTCAATATATCGGGCACGTGAAAACCAACGAGATTTAAAAAGTCACGTGCAAGTTGACCCTTAACGATCGCGCACAAAGGTGTCTCGGTAGACATCGACGGGCAATCATTAACTTCGAGCAACCATGGTTCCAAGCGTACGTCTAAGAGTACATCGAAACCGAACAATTGACAATTGTTGTAACTCGGTGGATTAGAATCTTTCATACCCTGTATCAAGGAATTCTCGGCGGAAATAATACTCTTAATAACGATACCTTTGATCTTTCGCCAAATATTATTGATATTCGCACGTTCTCTGAAACGAAGATAATTCCAAAGAGCTGTCAACGACCACATGTTACCCTGTTGCTTATTGGGATCGTCGTTACCTCGGTATCTAGGGCTTAGCTTGTTGATCGATGTATTAGTCAGATGCATAAAACGATCATTTAGAGTATCGAGTCTATTGTGATACTTAACGGTGGCTAACCTGACAAGACCTTCCGTATAAATGAATATACGAAGGGGATCGATCGACGTTAATAGAACGTACAAACGTATATCGTACTTGTAGCCGTTGATCAAGCTCGGATTCCATAGATAACGTTGGGCCAGGTAGGATGACTTTCTTGGTATCTCGAAGCAACGTGACACCAATCGTATACCGCGACCGGCACAAGAATCTCCTGGTTTCAGGATCCAGACGGTGCCGCTTTTCCTATCCATAAATCTCTTAAGTTTCGCATAATCTGTTGGTAATACGTAAGAGTGCGGCATGTAGTTGAAACTCTTATTACCGTATACTTTGGCCATTCTGTTAATGTTCCTCCATAAGTTGATCTTGTTGCTTAACTCTTGACAATTTTGAAAGTGATTGATCTTTTGAAATTTTTTCAATTGTTTCCTCGTACGTAGAAAAGCCGGTTTGTTGCACCAAGTACCGGACCAATCGGCCATAGATTTCTCGGTCATCGTAAATCCCGATTTGAGAACCGTCAGACGTATCATTCGTGGTGAGAAGTTCTTGGTATGCCACCAGAGCAGGTGTCTCGTAATTTCCGGAGGTAATGACGCGCCGTTCTTGTCGTAACCGTGAAAGATGATGTACGGTGGAACGTGAGCAAAGAGGCTCTCTCGCATCGGTAGCTTCGGCTTTTTGTCAACTCGATCGGTCTTGGAACGATCGCCTTCGATGGGCAACTTAGCCGTTCGAGCCGTCGTTAAAAGCCTTTCGGTTATCTCCTCGTACGCGAATCCCTCGTCGTCTTCGAACTCGTCCTTACTCCATAATTTGCCGTGGCTGGTACCTGTCGAGACATCCTTCCTCTTCTTACCTGGTATCGTCATACTTGAAAATTTCTTTACTTTTGCCTCTTACCGGAACGTTATTACATCGTATTTATCGGAAAATTTTTCTATTAATGTGTCGAAACATGCTTGCTGGTTCTGTTAATGACTGATCCGACGACGATAGTACCATATACGATCCGTTTATGTGTTCACGCCAATGGTAACGTGAACTTTTGATTGGAAACTCGACACCTTAATGCCTATGCCGGAGAGAGAGAGAGAGAGAGAGAGAGAGAGAGAGAGAGAGCAACGTCAACCAATCGGAAAGCTATTCTCCGATAGGGATCAAATTAATCGACAAGATAATAATTTTCCTCGAAAGGAAGACTGGAATAATAATTGTTATTAATTATGATAAGGGGAGATGGACGAAGGAAAACCAAGAAAATAAATAAAACATTTTATTAGACGGAAAAATTTCATACAAGATATATAAATCGATGATTCGCGTAATCGAGTTAAAAGGCACATGATTATTTTCGCCGCCAGCTGCGAAATGAGGACAGAACGATTACGCACACGTTCTTCGTTTACCTGGGATGTTGTTCTGCGGTGATTAAAACAAAAAAAAAAAAAAAAAAAAAAAAAAAAAAAAAAAAAAAGGAGAAAAAAGAGCGAAAAGAAAAAAGGAAAAAAACAAAAAAAAAAAGAAAAAGAAAGAAGAGAAGAGAATAAAAACGGGGAAAGAAGAAGAAGAAGAAAAAAAGAATCGCACCTCGCACTTACGATCGATTTTGTACACGCGACAATAAAACGATTTTGAAAAACTATATCAACTAATAAACCACTTGTTGCTCGAGATGATACTTCGCCTGGCAGAGTTTCTGCAATCTTGAAATCCCTTTTTCTCGATTATCTCCGTAAGCGAATTCCCAGGCGTCGAGTAGCATATTGTAATATCTAGGAACGTCGAAGAATTGCATGTATTCGTGACTGGTGCTCGTAGGGAAGATTTTCTCGAATCTATCCAATTGGGTTAATTCGTCCTCGTAAGCGATCAAATGGCGTACGTCGTCCGGTGTAAGATCCTCAATGATCTCGTCTATGTAATCCTCGCGATCACGTAGATTAGCGTACAACGATTGTTTGTGCCTCTCTTGATAGCTCAATGTCGTTCTATGAAGTCGTAAATCTAAACATACAGTGTCTACCTGATATTTCTGAGATATTTTCTCTATGTCTTCGGTGGGCATGGTAGAGGGCAATTGAAAACCGGCGATATTGAAGACGTTCTTTATCAAAGGACCCTTGACCGCGTCGTCGAGAGACGAAGAGGTTTGTAAGGACGGAGATATATTGACCTCGAGCAACCACGGTTTCAATTGTTCGTCCAATAAAATATCAAATCCAAAAAGTTCATAACAACAGTATCTCGATTGCATGTTAGGTCTACCAAGAGTATTTATCGAGGATTCGCCAGCTATCATAGTCTTGACGACGATATCCTTCATGCTCGACCACAATTTCGAAACGTTCACGTGTTCTCTCTCGAGATAAGACCAAAGCGTCCTCAAGGTCCATTTGTGCCCGAAACACGAGTCAGCGCAATTGTTGCTCGTATAGGTAGCGCTGGTCTTATTTATACTATAATTCGTCAAGTGCATGAAACGATCGCTCAGATAATTTATATCGTCGACGTATTTAACGGATGCAAAACGGACCAAACCGTCCGGATAAAGATAAATCTTTAAAGGATTAAAACTCGTTACGAGAACGTAAAGACGCAAATCGAATTTGGCACCGCCGATCAATTTAGGCTTTGACAAATATTGTTGAACGACAACCGGACGTTTCTTTGGTATTTGGGACCAACGATGAACGACGCGAATACCTCTTCCCCTTGCCGAAGCCGGAGGCTTGATTATCCATTTTTCCTTGCTACCTGATTTCTCCCAGATCTGATGGAAACAACGAAGATCCTGTGGTAAAACGTATGTCCTAGGAACGAAACCGAACTCTCGTTTCCCGTACTTCGTCATCATCCTACTGACGTTACGCCATAAACGATCCTTACGACCAACTTGAAATGTACCGGGAAAATGATTGACCTTTTGAAACTCCTTCAAGTTTTTATAACATGCCGATTTCATGTGTTTACCCCAGGTACCCGACCATTCTTGAGACTTTTTCATCAGTCGAAAACCAGAATTTACGAGCGTACGACGTACTATAATAGGCGTAATCGTACTTAATCGCCATTTGAGGTGTTTGCTCATTTCATAGGGCAACGGCAAGCCCTTTGAGTCGAACGATTGGAACGTTATGTAAGGTGGTACGTTGTCGAAAAGACTTCTCCTGAATGGAAACTTGTATTTTTTCTCGTTGTCGGCATTGATTTCCTCAAGTGTCAACAAATTCCGATCGATATCTAAATAAGGCACAATTTCCTCGCTCTCTTCCTCGTACTGACTCTCCTCGAGGTCGCCCCCGTCTATATCGTTCACTATACTCGAGATCTCGTGATGATTGTACGCGATCACATCCATCTCGACCGATCTGTAACAACATTTCAAAAGGTTTTACATCCCGTTTCAACCTCGTTCTCGTTTCTCGTGCATGAATTCCATTAAAAACATGCTGATCGACCGTCTCGCTTTATTCTTTTTTTTTTTTTTTTTTTCTCTCTCTTTTAGATGCTTATGCCCTAAGCAAAAGAAAAGGAAAAAAAATCGTAACGTCTCCGTCGATGATTTATCGATCGCTCGTCTCGATGATTAATAAAAGTCGCGATCTCATTTAAGTATTATATCTCTAATCGAAAATATCCCTTTTAAATATATTCATATTCAAACGTTAATGATTTTAACGGCATAAAGTCATGATAATTAACGTATAAAAATTGAATTAGATCGATATCGAAAGAAATGAAATGCGTGAAAATTTGTTTGAAATGAAACAAAGAAAAGAAAGAAAAAGGAAAGAAAAAGAAAAGATTCTCACCTATCGTATCTAAGAACGATTAGCAGTGAACATTGCGCTTTGACGTCCGCAGGTAACTGCAACAAAAAGATAGAAATGATGTTAAAATCACAAGGAGAATGAAACTAAACGATATAATTGAAATAAAACAAATGTACGTTCAACAGTTATTATAATAATCATGTAATAATATTTTCTATCAAGAGGAATGCGCTCTATGCGTCGATGCTCACGTAAACGTTTGCTGCTGTCATCAATGATGACGTCTTAACGTTACCATAATTGCTAGTGCAATCATTCGCACGTAAATCAAATACACGCCGATCGTGTGTTGCACACAAAGGAAAAATTTCTCGTCGATCAATGCAAATGTCTGTGTATATATGCATGCGTGTGTATGTGTGTGTGTGTGTGTATGTCTTTACATATATATATATATATAAATATATTTAGTAATACGAGAAATGACAAGTAACTTCTGACGAATATATTATTTGTTGAATATAAATGTAAGCCGATATTTTCAGTCTGGCTTGCGTCTACAGTTAAAAGTTCGTCAGTTTGCATTTTTACTTAAATATCGAGAGAATTGATCTGCAAAGCAATTAAATTTCCATTACCGTGGGATCTAAATCGAAATCTCATTTGCATTTGTGCAGAAAAGACGTTTCGCTTCGGAGTTTTTGCTAATACTTTATAGATTTGCAAGATTTTTTTACCTACGACCAAGAAGAAAGTTAAATAAAATTGAAAAAAAGAACAGAAAAAAAAAAAAATTAAGAAAAAGAAAGAAAGAAAAGAAAAAAGACAAATAACGGCTTCTCGAATGACGTCCAGACAATTCGCGTCGGTTAAAAGTACTTCGTTGAACAGTTAAAAAAATAAAAATGTAAGCGTCGATCAAACAAACTGCTTCTATTGTATTTGAAGGACGTAAGTAGCTTCGATGAAAGGTACAATCACGGTTAATTACAAGAAAATACGAATGGAGACGAGAAAATAAAAACAACTTATTCTATATAATATTCTTCATTTTATTTTTATGAATCTTCATGATTTTAAGAATGTCATCTTTCATTCGTATAAGAGAAGAATGTATCTAGGAAATATTTTATTGAAATTTGTTGAACAAAATTCTTGTGTAATTTATTTAATGGATAAACCTAAAGAATACAGGGCCATAAAAGTGTCTAAATGATTTCTAAAAACTATTATTCCTATTCCAGCTTTTTCCTTTTATTTAGTTAAATAAACTTGTAGTTTTAAAAACTGAAAGAACAATATATATATATATAAACTAGACTAAAAAATCTGGTAAAATAGTAATTGATTTTTACAATCTCATCGTATAACATTATATTCACCTTGACTACTCGTTTTACCTTTGATCACTCGTTCTATAAACGGAGACTTGTTTCGATCGCTTTTATTTTTTGATCAATAATTATTTACTGTGTCATCTTCCTGTATATCAAAATAAAAGAGAGAATATTTTCATTTCATTTTAATTTACTTATTTCGTTAACTATAAGAAGGATCGGATGTGGTAAAGGTGAAATATTATAAATATTCGATTAGTTCTTGAACAAGACAGTTTTATTATAATAGTCTCACAATGAAAATGCTTCGGCGTTTAGCAAAAGATATCGAGAATCTTTATGTCTAAGAAGAAGAAAAAAAAAGGAAAAAAAAAAAAAAAAAAAAAAAAAAAAAAAAAAAAAAAAAAAAAAGAAAGAAAAGAAGAAAACTATGTTCTTAAACTTAACAAGTTAACATATATTTTCTATAATAATCGATATACTTTGCCTCAAAAATAGTTATATCTCAGGTACAAAATGGAACCCTTATCACAGACGTCACATTAAAGCTTTATCACTTATTTATATTACGGAAGAAAAGCAAATCTATCTATCGATCGTGATATAAGGAGACATAAAGTTAAGGAAATAGTGAGAAAAAGTTTGGGATTGAATCAAACGATATGCGTATGCCCTTATAACATACTAAAATTGTACGTTCGATGTCATAATAATATTTGGAAGACAATGATTCGTCGTTTTTCTCCTTCGATTACAATAAATCGTCCATAGAGAGGAGAAATATCGATTACAATTATCGTCCATAATGATGAGAAAAAATTCGTCACGCACGAAGTCCACTAATATTTGTATCATTGTGATCTAGGTTGTATTAGACCACCAAATTTAGATGATCACCAAGGTCTCCAAACGGGACCAGAAGATTCAGAGGATTCCCCGGATGAGCTGGCAACGCTAAGGGGACTTTGCGGCGGCGTGTAGACGTTTTGTGGTACACCGACGGTCATCATCGTAGTCGTTGTTGTCGTAGTCGTCGAGGTCGTCGTAGACATCGTCGATGTTATAGATTCGTTAAAACCCTTGCTGGTACTTGGAACCGGCGAGTTAGAGGAGACCGAAGAGCTAGCGGAGGACGAACCTTCCAATCTTCGAAGACAACCGCCAAGATGCCTCATAAGCTGAGCACCAGCGGCCGGATGAACGGCAGCGGCAACTGGTGTTGAAAGAAACGTAGACACCTCTTGAGCGCATTGCGTAAATCCCTCGCGGAATCTATCCGCATAACTGTTTTCAGGCGTTAGAGTTAATCTACGTGCCGCCCTAAGCGTATGAAGATGACGAACTGTCAACTCAAGGATATCAGCTTTCTCCAACTTCGCCACGTTTTCTCCTTCGGCTTGAAGGGCCGTAACCATGAGATCCTTTAATTCGTCCAAGCAACGATTGATACGTGCCCTTCTTTTTCTCTCAAGCATCGGCTTCATGACCTTGCGATATTGATAGGTCCTTGACACTGGTTCCTCATACTCCATACCAGTGACGGGTGCATAACTCGTATGAGGTGCCATCATTTGCTTTCTTCTTTCCTTCTTTCTTTCTCTTTCACACTTGTTTTAATTATATCAAGCAACACTTGTCACAATTCGAAGACGATTATTGCTACGATTATTCCTATATATCGTATAATAATGATGATATTAATAAAATATATATTGATAATAATGATAAGGTAACGCGTGATAAAACACTACTCGTGTATATTGACGTGATTGATATCGTTGCACATATATATATATATGTGTGTGTATATATATATATATATATAATGTGTATGTGTGTGCGTGTGTGTCTATATATGTATATTCTCGGTGTGCCGAGGCAAGCGAAGTTAACGCATCCGTGTTTGTTACGTTTCTGAGTTGGTTAGGCGCGAGCGTGCCGTAGTTATACGTTCAGTCCCACCATCGGATTGGTAGATGGGCCCGGCAATTCTCCCCCACTCTTTCAGAGTTCGCGCGCCGTAAGCGCACGTTCGTTCGTTCGGTCGGTCGGTCGGTCGGTCGGTCGGTCGGTCGGTCGGGCGAGCGAGCGAGCGATCGGCCGGCCGGCCGGCAGCCGGAGGAGCGTGGTGTATCGTGGGAAGCTCCCGGGCCGGAGCGTTCCCACAGACCAGGAGCCTGTGGCCGGGAGCCTAAGGCCTACAGCCTAAGGCCAAGAGAGCCTTGGGCCAGGAGAGAGCCTGAAGAGTCGAGGCCCAAAGAGCGAATCGATCCTAGGGAGTGGTAGCTTACCGTAGGACCCAACACCGAGAGGAGGAGGGTCACGGAGAAGAGGACTTTTTCTTCAACACACCTGCGTACAAAGTCGTCGTCGCCGTCGTCGTCGTCGTCGCCGTCGTCGTCGTCGTCGTCGTCGTCGTCGTCGTTTCTCTCTCTCTCTCTCTCTCTCTCTCTCTGTCTTTCTTTTTCTCTTTCCCACTTAACCGATGTTGGATGTGTGTTGGTGAGACGAGAAAAGAAAAGAAAAGAAAAGAAAAAAGAGAAAGAAAAGAGCTGTCTAGCACACGCCACGACGCGCGACGATACTCGTGCCTCTCTCGTGACTCCCTCCCGCCCCCTCTCTCTCTCTCTTCTCTTCTCTTACTCCTTCTCTTCCACTTTTTCTCCCTCTTCCTCTTCCATGATACACATATATACATACGTATATATCTCTCTGCTGCTCGATGACTTTGTCTCGTAACTTTCGAGAGATAAAGAGATATTGTGTCGAATTTCGATTGATCGACCTCACGATTTCTAATCTCTTTCATTCGCGATTTCTTCTTTTTTTTTTTCTTATTATTCTTTTTTCTCTCTCTCTCTCTCTCTGTCTCTCTCTCCTGTTTTTCTCTTTCTTCCTTTTTTTTTTCATCGACTTAGCACTCGTCTCTCTGAAACCACGTTTAAAACACCTTCCATATGTTCAATATTTCATTCCGTATGTTCCATTTTTTACCAAGTTATGTGTGATGATAAAAAAAAAAAGAAAGAAAAAATAAAGCAAGAAATTCTTCTAATCGATACACGTTTTTGCGGAAGAGTAGAGGGGAAGGGGGGAACAGTAATCTTTTCGTTGGATATGGAATTGAGAGAGTGAAACTTATTTCTGGTTAGAACACGATCCGAATAAGAAATAACATTTAACGTGCACTCGAAATTCGCGAGATAGGTTTTGCTCAGAAGAGGAGGCTGAGGAGGGACGGGGTGATCGCGCTTTCGGAGAAAATATTTTGAAATGCAGAAGCGACGCTACCGTCGTATTAGACCGGACGTATATCCAATCTTTCGTGATCGCATGACAACCGGTTTCCTGCCTTGGAATCGAAACGAGTCGTTTGGACGTCGATTTTTCGAATTAAACGTAGGATCTTAATGACCCTCTCTCTCTCTCTCTCTCTCTCTCTCTCTCTCTCTCTCTGTCCCTCTCTCTTTTGTAAGGTTGAAAGACAGGTTGTGCTTACGGGACTTAACAAGGTGTTTAGTCCCTTTATAAAAGGCAATACCCTAAACAAGGGCCGAAGAGATCCTGGTCGAATTTTTACGACAAGTCCGGTCGGTAAACGCAAATATTAACTTTTGTAATAGACGTTAAAGATTTACGAGAGGGAAAAGTAATATTTGTTGAAAAATTGATTCATTATTTTTCGTTTCAATAATATATATATATATATATATATATATATATATATATATATATATATATATATAAGATTGATAAGATTTATAGTCTTACTTATTTCAAGAAAGAAAATAAGAAGAAAATTATGATTTGACAATGATTCGATAGAAAAACAAACCATGTCGGTCTTATCTCGACCATAAATAATAATTTAAACGAAAATATAAAAGATTCAAAATATGACCATACATCCGTTTATTTATTATTTTGTAAAAGTGAATAAATGTAAAATCATTAATTATGTATTGTCAATGTCAATTCAATTTAGGATCGAGCAAGTACTAGAGGCCGTTCTTTAATAATACGTTCAGGGAGAATCGAGTCCCTTCTTCCGTCATTGTTCCATCAAACAGTTATTACCACCATAATCTCGCCCTGTCGAGTAACAGGATCGAAACGTGCGTAGGAAGAAGATATGTCCCATCATGGCGTGCGCAAGAGAGAGATAGAGTGAGAGAATGAGAGAGTCAGGCCATCCGATGCAACAATTAATGTCAAAAGCAAGCGACTATCGTAGAAAGAGAGAGACAGAGACACAGAGAGAGAGAGAGAGAGAGAGAGAGAGATCGGAGGGTTGAAAATTCCCTTTACAAGTCCCTTTGTCCGTGTCACGTCGAAAGCATCGATGTGACCGTCGGTTTCATTTGAAATAATTAACCGAACATTTTATTCATGATTGCCTTTCGGCATATAAAAAAAGAATTATTTATACTTAACACTTAACGTATACGTATGTATATATATATATATATAATTAAACGATTCATTCAGCGTTAAAAAAGAAAAAGATGTCATTTATAACTTCTGGGATTCATTCGATAATTTCAAATTCGACTGTCATCAATGTTTTTGCAATTGAAATGAATGGATTAACATTTATTACGGGAAACGTCTGTGAACTTTTAACATTGTTATAAATTTAGTATATATATTTATAATATATAATATGTAATCATCATCGATGAATATTCGATAACAATGAATCTTTCTTTCTTTTTTCTTTTTTTATCAATGAATTTTTATCATTACGAAAATAATGACAATTAATCTGCGACGTTACAATTTGAATGAAGTCCGAAACATTGTCTCGGATTCAATAGGATACTAGTAAAATCAACGCTCATAATTATCGTACTCATTTATGTATCATCGTTGATCATTTTTTTACAATGTGTGTGTGTGTGTGTGTATATATGTGTTAATTATTATTACATATCTATACTCGTGGCGATCGATTCTTTTTTTTCCTTTTTTTTTTTTTTTTTTTTTTTTATCAAGGATAAGATGAATCTCGTTTTTTTCGATGCATTAACATTACGAATGTCTTGTTGTATACATATATCTATATGTATATATACATACACACAGCCATCCAGCAAGTGGATATTGTGTAAGTACCTAAAGCGTACATAGAGAAAGAGAGAGAGAGAGAGAGAGAGAGAGAGAGAGAGAGAGAGAGAGAGAGAGAGAGAGAGAGAGAGAGAGAGAGAGAGAGAGAAAGAGAGGTGACGGTATGTTGGCAGAGAGCAGCAGGATAATTACACTGATTGGTCATCCAAGCCGGATGCTCGCACACGCACGATACTCTCCTCTCTCTCTCTCTCTCTCTCTCATTTTCTTCTCCCTTCATCTCTCGTTCTCTTGCTCTCGCGCACACGCGCCAGTCGAGGCAACAAAACGAGCTTTATCCGCATACAGTAAGGCAGGCAAGGCAAGTAGGCAGGCAGGCAGGCAGGCATGGAGGCAAGCAGGCAGGCAGGGAACAGACACGGTGCTACCGGTGCACACCGGGACATCAGCTACATATTATTACCAGCGTTAACAACTCGTTATATTCAAGCGGTGTACCTTCTTCTTGATCGAAAGCTACGATTTCCGCGCGCAAACGCGCACCTATAAGAGAGAAAGAAAATGTATTTGTGTGTGTGTGTGTGTATGTGTGTGTGTGTGTGTATGAGAGAGAGAGAGAGAGATAGAGAAAGAAAGACTCTCTTGGAAAAGAACGATATTTCGTTTGTCGGTCATAAACGATCATTATTATATCGCTCTTCGTTTATATATCGTTCGAAATGTTTCGAATCAAGTAACTCACTTCGTTACATTAACCAAAGTACGAAGGGAGAAATTAAAAAATACAAGACAGGAGGAGAACAGGATATCGAATAAAAACATATACTCACCTACATATACATATGTAGTTTATTGTAGAGAGTTATGCCTCTGGAGTAATCGAGCTTCGAAGTCATTAATGTCAATCCGAATCAATTTCGTTTAAGGTACCGAGAGAAATGGTCGATCCCCATTCCATTGAGGTAATTAAAAATCGAAAGGAAAATTTGCCTCTCTGAATTGAATCGATTTGGAGGAGAGCACGGGGGATGGGAGAGAGAGGATCGAAGAGGAGTGGGAGAAAGGGAGGGGAATTTACATATCTTTCGAAGAAATCGATTGATATTTTCGTACGCTTTGGTAATCGGATTAAATACTTCCGTACTATTTTCTATCACTTTCTCTCCCTCTCTCTCTCTCTCTCTCTCTTTTACGTTCTCTATATGTTTCAATATACGAAAGATTATACCAGACACCAAAATTCCAAGCGTGTATCCAAGGTGCTCTTTCTTTTTCTTTTTCTCTCTCTCTCTCTCTCTCTCTCTTTCTTTCCTTGGCTCGTGCTATGAACGAGAACGTGGGAATATTCTCAGAGAAGCTGGAAGCCGTTTCCCTCTTCTTCTTTCTCCGCTTACCTTCGAAAAGGAGGAGGAAGAGGAGGAAGAAGGCAGGGCGCTAGCGCGTGGTCGCTTTACTCTCTCTCTCTCTCTCTCTTTCTCTCTCTCTCTCTCTCTTTCTCTCTCTCTCTCTCTCTTTCTCTCTCTCTCTCTCTCTTTCTCTCTCTCTCTCCTACGTCTCTTCGTATTCTTACTCGCTCACTCTCTCGCGGTACATTGTGCGCCGAGCCGTGAGTCCGCTTTGTCGAAGGAGAGAACCAAGAGCGGGGTTCTCTTCTTGTGTTGTGTTGTGTTGTGTAATGTAATCTTAGCGTGCGCTCGCCCCATCCCGTTTGCCGTGCTACGAGCCATAATGCGAGGGCTATTGTACCGAGCACGGGCCATATTGTTGGCCACCTCTCGCCGCTACCCCTGCTGACACCCTACCGGCACTCTACCAACACCCTACCGACCCCAAGTGGATGGATAGTCGCGTTCCTTTCTTCTTCTTCTTCTTCTTCTTCTTCTTCTTCTTCTTCTTCCTCTTCCTCTTCCTCTTCATTTAATTCCTTTTTCCTCTTCCTTTTCATTTAATTTTTTTTTTCTTCTCTCTCTATCTCTCTCTCTTTCTCACCTCGATTTCGACTTCCGTATAACTTTCTTATTTCATTTCTCAACGTAATCGACTTTATTTTACTTTAAGATACCTATTAATAATAATAAATAATAAATTATATTTTCGGTATTATATATACGTTTCTCTTTGATGAACATCGATCGATCTTTGTATTTAAAGAACGAATAAGAGAAAATATTAATCCGTGATGTAAAAAGTATCTTTGCCTATATACAAAAACCCAATAAATTGATGTCTCAATGTTGTTTTTTCTTTCTTTTTTTTTATTTCTTTATTCTTTATTTATTTATTTATTTATTATTTTTTTTTTTTTTTTTTGGAAGGAAGAACAGGTAGTGACACTTTGATATCTCATCAATTTTCTTTACATGTGTTTCTGCGACAAGACGATTTCTTTTCAATGATGTACATACATACATATGTACTTACACATATATGTATATATATACATACACAAGAGAGAATAAAAAGAGCTAGTGATTAATTCGTCGTTTAAAATTGATTCGATGCGCGAATTTATACAAACAAACGGATAGTTATCTATATAAGCGAATAATATCGGGCGATCTATTTTTGACTTTGAATGAGCGTATTATGTGGATAGGTAAAGCGTTGTGTCAGAGTATTATGTAAACTTGCTTGCTCGCACGCGCGACAAGTGTGAAAAGAGAGACATAATGAATGTGAATAAGTATGTGTATGTGAGAAAAAAGAGAGAGAGAGAGAGAGAGAGAGAGAGAGAGAGAGAAAGAGAGATAAAAAGATAGATAGATAGATAGAGACAGAGAGTATGAGTTCTATTCGATTCGTATTCGCGGTATTGCAAACACGCAGCGATTTTAACTATGGCGTACTGATTAATTGGCCTCGTACAAATGTATGAGACCTGCTTTGTATCTCTCTCTTTCTCTCTCTCTCTCTCTCTCTCAACGTTCGGTTTACATGATACTGACAAGCTTTTTACCATTCAATCTGGCAGTAAGGTGAAAGTTTTTCATTGGCATTGTTTCGAAAGGAAATAAATTTAACGGCTTCTCTAAGATTGAAAGCACAATTAGGCTATTCAGATCGAAAATTGAATCGATAGAATCTTATTTATATATATGTATGTAAAATCGTTCACGTTGACGATAAATTTATTAACTCTCTTACAAATATATCCAATCATCGTCCTTAATTACATCTCCTTCTATCACTTATTATTACGAATGAATCGAATCGTTTAATTGGAATTTTACATGTAACCTGTTCCCTCTCGGTGACAAGGAAAAAGTTTTTTTTTTTCGATTGGTGTTAAATAATACGCGACATAATTACAAAATTAATTTCTATTTTTATATTTTTCGTGATACAATTGGAGTTAAGTTTTCGTCGATTATCATAAAAATATCGATTTTGTTTCAACAATTAATTTTACGTTTTATCGTTAGGATCTTATCTAGAAAGATCGTTAATGTTTACGAACGATTTACTACTACTACTACTACTACTACTACTACTACTACTACTACTACTACTACTACTACTACTACTACTACTACTACTACTACTACTACTACTACTATTAACTCTCTCATAAATATCGATCAAGTGTATTTCCATTAATTATATGTCTTTCTTTTTCTTTTTCTCTTTTCTTTTCTTTTCTTTTTTTTTTTTTGCTTCTTAAACATGTGTCGAATCACTTAATTGGAACTTTGCATGTAACCTGGTTCATCTCGTTGAACGATTTTACAGTGACAGTGAAGAACCGTGGCTTTCTACCGGTGTCGAAGAATAACCGAGATAATGGATTAAAACATATTTGTATAGATCAAGATGCAACTCGAATTATATTTCGTACGTCGATGAAATGTTTCGTATAACACGTCAGGGTAGAACTCACTTTCGCCCGGTCTTAATGGATCTCAAGAGAAAATTTGCGAAATGTTGAACTCCACCTCCCCTCCTCCCCTCCTCCTCCTCACATCCCCTTCGTCCTCATCTCCTTGTTCCTTCACGTTCTTTTCTTCTTCCTCCTTCCTGATCCACTTTCAACGAGCAAATACGTACATAGCTTTTTTCTTTTTTTTTTCTTCTTTTTTTTTCTTTTTTTTTTTTTTTTTTCGTTGGGCTTAACGACCAGACAATAAATGATTGCTACGAATACGAGGGCCTGTTTCTCACGAAAAAGAAGTAGAGGAAGAAGAAGAAGAAGAAGAAGAAGAGACGTCTCCTCTTTGAGACAGATCGAAGAAGTGTCCTCCTCCTCCTCCCCACTCCTCCTTCTTCTCTTTTCTTCTTCTACGTAAGGTAGACATAAATTATGGTCACGATTAAGGACTCGCTCGAGTGTAACGAGAAAGTCGAACGATCCGTGTATCGCCAAAAACGATCTCCGTGTCAGCGTACACTACCGTCGTTATCGATCCATCTTTTCTCTCGATCAGTCATAAAGACAAAAATTATAAAACACTTAGTAGCACGCGGCACGTGACATAAATCGATCTCGATTGTCCTCCTTTTTTATTATTATTATTATTATTATTATTATTATTATTATTATTATTATTATTATTATTTATTGTCTTTTTTATCCTTTGTTCTTTTTCTTTCTTATTTTCTTTCTTTGTGTTCTTTTCCTTTTTTTTTTATCTCTTTCATGATCGATCACGTCACGTTCTCGAAATCAATCGAAGTATTACCGTAGAAGCTACTACGTATATTTAACTGAAAAATCTTGTGAAAAGGATTAAAAAAAGAAACAAAAAAAAAAAAAAAAAAAGAATTGAAAAAGAAAGATAAAAGAAAATAAAATAAGACGAAAGGGGAGAAAGAGATTGGGGGGGGGGGGGTTGGGAGGCGATTAAATAAGTCAAGAAAAAGAAAGAGAAAAAGGAAGATCGAGAAATCCTATTCGTTCAGATTCGTGGACGTGTTTTAGGATAAGACTGGAGTATCCTTTAATTAGGAAGATCGAACGACATGCTACCGGTCGAAATTTAGTTTAGATTATTCCTTGGTGCACCTGCTGTTCTTGACTCTCGTTAACGATCAACTCCCTCCTTTCCCCTCAACCTCTTCTTTGCTCAAGTTTCAGATATAAAATAAGATCGATCGTCGATCGAGTTTGTCAATCTTTTTAATCTCGTTTTCTTCTTTCTTTTCTTTCTTTTCTTTTCTTTTTTTTTTTTTTTTCATTTTCTACGAAGGAATATTATCAATTAAGAGAGAGATAGAGAGAGAGAGAGGGAGGGAGGGAGATTCAAATTAAAACTTTGCATATAAAAAATGTAATTGTCATTCTCGATGAAAGAGTGATAAAAAAAAAAAGAAAAGAAAAGAAAAGAAAAAGGAGAAAGAAAAAAGAAAAAAAAAAAAAAAGAAGAAAAAGGAATGTCGATGAACATCATCAGCATCATCGGTGGTGACCGTGTGACCCGTTTAACGAAGTTTAATTACAACTCGGTTGGTAACACCTGCTTCACGATCCGCTTTTCGATCGGTAGAAAAATTGCGCGAATGAACGATCGCAAAATGACTCACTTCTTTCTTCGTCCCGTTCAAGAGTCTTTACTGTTATGGCTGATAAAATGTTAGCAAGAAAGAAGAAATGAGAAAGGGAGTGATGGAGAGAGATTGAGAGAAGGAGAAACAAAACGTAGGTCAACAAAAGGGCTGCAATTTTCGCGGTTAGCATTTTTCTTCGTCGGTACTTGGCCGTACCGTTATTTCTCGGTAATCGTGTCTCATCTTGTCGAGCCCACATCTTCCTTTTCCTTCTTTCTTTCATTTCTCTGCATCCTCCTCCTCCTCCTCCTCCTCCTCCTCCTCCTCCTCCTCCTCCTCCTTTTCTTCTTCTTCTTCTTCTTCTTCTTGAAAAGCACCTGCTACTCTTCTCTCTTCTCTTGCAAACTCGAATTGCTTCGACAACGACGACCAACGACAGAGCTACAACGAAGACGACGATGATGATGACGAAAAGGTTAGTCCCAAGCAACGGTCCTGTCGGAAGTACGCTTTGAGGAACCTTAATGCGACGGATGACGCGTCGAATTCGAACCTCGATCGCCCGTATGGCCAACGGACGAAGTAATAAATCAGCCGGTAATCCATTGCGGAAGAGCAATTACACGTACAAGTTACAAAGCTTCGATATATGCATATGTATATAAACATACACACACACATATATGTATGTATGTATGTATGTATATATCGAATGAAGTATAGTAAACTTTCACACGATCTTTATTTTTCTTGACTTCGATTAGTAAAGCTACACTTTTTCTTTCTTCTTCTTTTTCTTTTTCTTCTTACTTGTATAGATAAGAAATACACTCGGTTCTCATAGATCATTAAGAAATTAAAACTTTCCAGACCGTTATTATCTATATCTCGTTTTCGAAAATGATTGAAAAGTCGGAGAATCTTATTTTCTTTTTCTTCTTCTTTTTTTCTTTTCTTTTTTTCAAGATATACTAAAATGTCTTTCAGTTTCTCTCTCTCTCTCTCTCTCTCTCTATCTCTCTCCCTCTATCTATCTATCTCTCTCCGTGTGTGTGTGTATGTATATAAAAAAGAATGGAAAAAATGTCCCTAAAAAATACGTTGATGCCTGTCTGTTACAGAATCCAGATAAAATGACAGAGAGAAAGAGAGAGGGAGAGAGAGAAGGTGGGGTGGAGTTGGAAAGGACGTAAAAAGGAGCAGAAGTGGAAACAGACGAGCGAGTATTTCGAGTTGTCCTGTGCGATCCTCTCTGGAAGGGTCGGTCTAAAATTAACTCGAAAAAATAAATAGGTGGAGACCACCGGCGACATTGCTCGACAGACTTGCCGTCCCTCCTTTTGCCTCTACCTCCTCCTCTTCATCCTCCTCTTTCCTTATTCTCGGTCTCCTTTTACGTTAATATGCTCGAAAACGGCGGGCAGACTAATTAACGAGCTTAACCAATTAACGCGCGCATCCCCCTTGAATGCGTTCGCTTAGCGATCTACAAAGCAGGGCCCTCCTGTTAGTATCGTTCCGCTTTAAAAGAAAAAAGGAGGGTAGCAACGAACGATTACATTTTCTCCTCGTTAAATTGAAGTTAAAAAATTACTTTAAATGCAATAATCTCGAGTCCCTCGTTAAACGTTACATTTGTATCTGTAATCTTTAATTCAAAAAAGTACATATTTCAAGATGGATACTCTTACGATTTATTTTATTTATTCCTTATATTCCTTTTTTTCTTTCTTTTTTTATCTTTTTTCTTTTCTTTCCCCTCTCGACGAAAAGGAGAAATCTCTATTAATGAATGAAGATTCTATCTGGATAAAAAAATCAAATCGATCCGATACATATATTATACACATATACACACTTACACACATATATATATATATATAGAGAGAGAGAGAGATCACACGTATATCTTATGATTTATCGTAGCTCGTTATTTCAAGCGATTAGATCGATAGGACCAAGAAACTATTAGTTATCTCATATAAGAGAGTAATAGAGAAACACTCCACCCCTATTTCCTAATCCTTAAGAAGATATCTTAAGAAGGGCTGCAATGGAATGCCAATCCTCGAACCGTTTAACACCCTCGGTAAGTTCACCGGGCTACATTCCCTCACCTTCCCAGCTCTCTCTCTCTCTCTCTCTCTCTCTCTCTCTCTCTCTCTCTCTCTCTCTCTCCACCTCTCTTTTTCTCGATCGAAATTAGGGTCGAAAAATCGGTGGCGTGGGCCTGCCCTTTTTCTTTCCCTTCCCCTTCTTGGGCCTCGTTCGAACGTGCACAGGTGGTGCCTCTTCGGCCTCGTGGGAACTCGTCGAACGGAGTCTTCCCGTGTTACAAGGGGGCCCGTTTGCAAGGCCCCTCGAATCTCTTTCTCCCCCCCCCCATCTCCGTCTCTCCCTTGCTTCGTTTCTCCCCCTGTTTTCTTCGTGCTTCGACATCGGGTCAGCCCGCTCTAAGGATTCGAAATCCTACTATGGTGAAGTTGGGCCTCGGATTGGGGGCCATTCTCGTGCGGGTGTCGTTGGTAAATAGGCCCTTCTCCTCCTCCCCCTCCTACTCCTTCTCTACCTTTACCTCCACCTTTACCTTTACCTCTATCTCACCCTCTTTCTCTCTCTCTCTCTCTCTTCTTTTCTCTTTCGTGCAGCTTCCTCCCTTGCTCGAGCGGTGGGCCCAAAAAGGTGTCCGTGGCCCTCGCGTCGTGCGTGCTGCCGAAGTGTGCTGCTCGTGTGCTGCCGTTGTTACTTCTGTTTCGTTCCTGCTGGCCCCTCGAACGATGAGAGAATCGTCTGGTCTCGTCTCGTCTCGTCTCGTCTCGTCTCGTCTCCTCTCCTCTTCTCTTCTCGTCTCGTCTCGTCTCTGTTTCTCAGATTGCTCAATGCACCGACGAACGAACGAACCGTCGAGAGTTGCTCGTTAACCTTAAAAGGCCACAGACGACTGACTCTTCGGATATTTTCTCTCCCTCTCTCTCTCTCTCTCTCTCTTTCTATCTCACTCTCTTTTGCTTCTTATTTACCTTCGATCTCCTCCCTTTCTTTCTCTTTTTCGTCATTATTTTTCTTCGATACTATCTATGGGTAGTCTTATTTTTGATCTCGTAATTTTTTTTCCCCCTTTCTTCTTCTTTTCTTTTTTTTCTTTTTTCTTCTTTTGTCTTACATACCATACTCAATTCGATCGACAGTATTAATCCAAGGGAACAGGAAGTACTCTATATATTTACATACGGGTAAAAGTAGTACACACAGCATCTTTGAGTATTATCGATAAGAGCAGGTGCATCGAGAAAGATTGGACAAGAAGACGAAGACGAAAGAAAAAGAAAAAGAAAAAACTCATCGTAGGATTTTTAGTTGGTCGTTTTTGAAAAAGTATCTTCCGTTAAAAATTTTTGATTTCATCGTCGTACTTCATATTCCATTCGTATTAAAACGTTAAATAACACTCATTAAAAGCAATCGTGTATTGAATACCAACGAGGAAGTCGAGGGAAAGGGATTAACTTCATTTCCGGTTGTAAATGAACATATAAGACACGCGAGTTAGGATAATTATCACTAATTCTTAAAACAATTCTTATCCTTTTATCTGTGTTTATTTATAAGCGTGCAAAATTTATTGACATTAATTATATGAAATAATTTGAACGGAAAGAAAACGTGAAGGAAAGAATTTTTTCTTTTTTTTTTTTTTTTCATTCGTACCAATAAAATTCTTAAAGGAACAAAAAGAAAAAAATGAAAAAAAAAAAGAGAAATTAAAAGACGGATATAAAGCCAACGAATGGGTATGGGTCACTTTTTGAAAAGTAGATACGTTATCTCGATCGAAATTTTTATAAGGAAACATTTTTATAAGGAAAAGAAAGACTGTATAATAGCTTCCGGGTATGAAGCCACCGGAGGCATGATGGATCCTTCAATGAAAACTTAAATAACGTGTAATCGTGCGAGTATCTTACTTATATATTAATACTACCCTTCTACCTAACTAACGAGATTAAAGACTCTTCATCGCGATCATATCTCATTTATTATAAATCGATATTCATCGTGTGCGAAAATCGACATAATTTCATTTTCACGGAGCCTCCTATCCTTAATAACCTTCTTTTCTCAACGTCATTTTGAGAGACAGAGATAGATGGATAGATAAAGAGAGAGAACAAAAATAAAAAAAAAGAAAAGAAAAGAATATAATAAAAGGATAAAATGAAGAACGAGAAAAGGAAAAGAAGTTCATTCGTTCGTATGATTGTAAAATATACGATAAGGATAGATCAAAAGAAGAAGATTAATTTGTCTCGGCTTAGACTTAGGTGAAGAAATATTTTCACGTTTGTAATATATCTACGTTCTTTTTTTTTCTTTTCTCCTTTATTCCTTTCTCTTATCGATACGTTCTCTGTTCATTAAATTGCGAAAAACACTCTAGTCCGCGATGATATCATTTGCATTCGAAATAATCAACCTGAAATATTCTTCTTCCCTCCTCCTCTCCCCCGCCCACCCCCCTCTCTCTCTCTCTCTCTCTCTCTTTGATCTCTCTCATGCTGATCTGGTCCTCTTGGAAAATAACGAGCATAGATAGTCAAGAAACGATCATTTCAATCGGCAACTCCCGATATCTCCTTTGCCGACCTTTCGAAGATAACGAAGAAATCGAATAACATCTTATTATTATTATTATTTTTTATCTTCTCCTTCTTTTTTTTTCTTTTTCGTTTGCTTTCTTTTCTCTCTCTCTCTCTCTCTCTCTCTCTCTCTCACCTTTAAACACTTCCAAATTTATCATCGCTCACGAAAAAAGCAATAATCGTATTGATACCGTTCACGATTGGTAGTACGTACGAATATGTACGGGCCGATCGTAAAATATACTTCCTTTTATTCGTCTTCTTTGGCAATTCCCCCCTCCCCATGAACACTCGTCAAAGTTTCGTTAGGTCCGTCCGAAAAAAAGTTGTCTCTTTTTTTTCCTTCTTGTTCTTTTTTATACACTTTTGTTCGGCAAAAAGAAAAACCTTACGTGTCATTCCGAGGAGTTGTCCGAGAATAAACGGACAGCCGTATAAAACGATTGACGATGGGAGAGTCACGCTATATGTTAAAAAGTGTGTGTGTGTGTGTGTGTGCGTGCGTGTGTGTGTGCGTGAGAGAGAAAGAGAAAGAGGAATAAAAGGAAAGCTTTAATAAGCTCGTTCGAAATAAATGGATATTAACAAATTGCTCCATCCATTTGATCGCCTGTATCGATTCGAGTAATTTTCTACCTGAAAACATACTTTTTAATTGGTCGACTATATTCGAACCCACTAGCGAGATCTTAATTAGTGTCGCGGTTGATTAAGAAAACAGGAATTTCTTTTTTTAATATAATCACAGGTTATTTCTTCGTTACGTTATTACATTATATGCCGACCGATGTATGTAAAATTTTACGAATGAATACGTAATACAGATTAGAAGAACGATGACATTAAAACGACTTACGATAACGTAAAATATTATTTGAGATATAATAATCGAGAAATGATAGCGAAAACATAAAGGAAGGAGGAAGAGATTTTACGATACGTATATACGTATATATACACACACACATATATATACACAAATGTATTCTATACGACAGATACGTGAAATATATTCTAGTAAATAATTTAGTACGTAACGTCGTTCTCGAAAATGGCGGCTACGAAGGGATCCGGTTGTAGCTTTGCCCCCGCGTATTCCTGTTAACCGATAGGTAGATAGGTAAGTAAGTACGTGGTGGTGCTTTCCTTTTGTCAGGTAAATCGTTGATGCGCGCCACGACACGTCCTCCAACGGCCTCGAGAGACAACGACACATGCCTTCACACCGCGTGTTCCCATAGCCGTCGACTTTCGTGTCGTGTGGAAGAAAGGAAGAGAGAAAAAAAGGAGAGGAGGAGGAGGAGGAGGAGGAGGTGGTGGTGGAGGAGGAGAAGAAGAAGAAGAAGAAAAGAAGAAGAATCGTTGCTCGTCGTTTGGTCATTGCTCAAGCGCGAGCTCGTGCCTTTTCGTCTTCCTCTTTCCTCTCTTTTTCTCTTTCTTCACTTCTTTATTCGCTCGCATATCTCTCTCTCTCTCTCTCTCTCTCTCTCTCTCTCTCTCTCTCTGTCCAATGTCCGAGGAAAACGACTTGGCCCTTCTCGGATCGTCTGCGTCCTGCATGCGGCACCGACTCGCGATCGACGTGACCAGACTCCTGAATCGATTTCTACGACGAGCTTACGCAGCTTCGTCGAAAGGTCGACCGTAGTAGTATGTACATACTCGAACTCACTTGATCCTCGCATATTTTTGGGAATTTTCGATCGTCTACGTGACTACTTAACTTACATACTTATATACTTACTTATATATACATCGCGTGAAAAAAGGAAAAAAAAAAAAAAAAAAAAAAAAAAAAAAAAAAAAAAAACAAAGCAAAGCAAAAAAAAATGGGGTCGATCCGCGATCAGAAATAATATTACAACTTCTTAGTATTTCGATCGTGTTCGATCGATAATATTTTTATAGAAATGATTTTTAACGAGTGAAACTTTTGTCCGTTCCACTTTGGAAAGATCTTGAACGAACGTTTCTTTCCTTTTTTCTTTTCTTATCTCACTTCTTTTCAAAGTTTAAATATCACGAGATTAAGAGAAAAGAAAGAAAAGAAAAAGACAAAAGTCGAGATGATCCAGGATCCATGGTTGGTAAAGTTAGCAACCAGTGGCCTCAGCTAGCTAGCTAGCTAGCTAGCTAGCAGCTAGCCAGCTCGCTCATCGTGGCGTTACGTTTCTCATCTCTCGTCCGTAGAACCAACAAACCTTTTCTTCTTTGAGCCAACAACTTTTTTGCAATCCTCTTACGGCGGATAACGCGGTTATACACGGTGGCTCGTTCCTTTCGTTCCCACCAACCGAAGAAGCAACAGCCCGAAGTCTCTCGGCAGGATATACGACAAAACAGAAAGAACTTAAGAGAATACGCTTCTCTCTAGGAAGAATAAGGAGAAAAATAGATGGACGTTCTCTCTCTCTCTCTCTGTCTCGTTCTATCTCTGTAAATGTTGTTTGATTTTTGATCCATGGAGAAAGAGAGAGAGAGTGAAAAAATCATTGACTAATCGCGTTGCGCTTGTCCAACCTCATCCCAAGTTTTCTCTTTCTCTCTCTTTCTCTCTATCTATCTTTTTTTTTTCTCTCTCTCTCTCTCTCTCTCTTTTCATCTTTCCTTTCTTTTTGTCTGTCTGTCTGTCTTTATCTCTTTCGATACGCCAAAACTTTTTCCGATCGAGATCGAAGCACACGATCGATTGCACAAAGGTACCGACAATACTGAAACCTCTATATCTATCCATTTCTCTTTTTCCTTGATATCTAATACTATGTCATCGTTCCAATTCGCTTTTATATCTTTGATCGTACGCGCATAACGAAAGAATATAAACGTAACTCATAATTATTACTTTCGTCGAAGAAATAGACAGGTAGGTCGGTAGACAGATACTTGAAATATTTTAAATACAATGTAAGATTCATTACTTATGCTTGTTTAAATTTCCACCGAATTTTCACATAATATATATATATATATATATATATTCTATTCATTCGTTTCTTTGTATTAACAAAAATATATTAATATATTACTTTAAGTTATTCATATATTATTCAAAATATTCTTTTACCCGGCCTCATCAGTGATACTTATATTTTTTATCTAATATCTACAATACATTATATACACACATATATATATATATATATATATAAATTTATATTACATATATAAAAGATTTAAAAAGATTTATTTTTCCTTTCTCCTTACATCTTTTTTTTTTCTTTGCTCTCGTCGATTCACATCAAATTTGTCCTATTACGTTTTAAAAAATAAAACGAGAACGAAATGATATTATTCATAATTTCATGTTACTTTTTGATAAGTAGTAAAAGCCGCCCGAGGCCATTGCTGCGGCCTTTTTTAACGGTCACACGACTTTGATCGATGATTCCGCGAAAAGGAACGAGTAAAGTACATGCACGTACACACGCGTGCGCGTCACGATTATATCCTCGACGTCGGTTAATTGGCATTCCGAAGGACGAGCCACATGAAATTCATGAGAATAATTTCGCGCTCAAAGCGAATGCTTCGTAAAGTGGGCGGCGGCTTGACCGCTAACGAAGCCTTCGGATCCTTGCCACCGTTCCGCTTCGATCTTTTACGTGTGAAAAAAGAAGAGAGAGAGAGAGAGAGAGAGAGAGAGAGAGAGAGAGAGAGAGAGAGAGAGAGAGAGAGAGAGAGAGAGATAGAAAAGAATCATACCCGATAAGGATGTAATAACAACATGGCAACGAATCTCTCGTTTTGAGATTAAAAAAGAGATCGAACGGTAAAAAATCGAAATTAAGAAAGTTCCCCGTTAAAATTCTCGACCGTTACTTAGTCCGCATGTAAATTTATTAATTTAACGAAAACATTAAATATGCGACGATTAAAAATATGTATATATATATATGTACATATGTATGTATGTATGTACGTATATTTCCAGAAGATCTTCTAGAAATTATTATATCTTTTCCGAACCATTCGGTATATCATTTTCCGTCGCATATGGCGAAGGTATTTAAATATAGAAATATGCTAGCAATGATCCAAGAAATTAGTACCTACTTCCTACTGTTACTAATTAGCAGTAATTTCGAGTTACCAAATTGACTTTGTAGTCGAGCAGTTAATGTTACTCTTCGAATTATTAACTCGAGTTATATTATCTGAATTTATGTCTTCACTCTCTCTCTCTCTCTCTCTTTCTCTCTCTCTCTACCTATCTATCTATCTATTTTTCTCTTTTTATCTTATTAAAGCAAAACGCACCGATAAATCTAGTTAAACTCTTTCTCTCTTTTTCTCATGTATTCGAGCACCGATTAGATACGAATAACGAGACTCGTCCTGTCATAAAATATAATTAATAAAAATCGTAGAATATACATACATACGTACATACATACATACATACATATATACATACATATATATATATATATATATATATATATATATATATAGGCGCGTGCCAGGGCGTCAACACACAGTGAAACCTGTTACACGAGCAACAGATATCTATCTCTGTCTTTCGTTCACTCTTTAAACAGGCGTTTACGTTCACAGCACCTGTTGAAAAGTGGTGCGGAAGGCCGTTGGAGGTCGTGATGATTTTCAGGATGACCGGCCGATCGCAGAACGACGGGTCACGTGTTCCCCCCAGAATGAACGTGATCACTCCGAGCCTACGTCGTACAACGTCGGCATACGTTATTATATCGTTGACGATCGAGATGCTAATCACGTAGGACGCGAGTAGAAATTTCTATCGGCTGGATAGAGACTTCCTCGTTCGGGCAACACGGGCCTCGCTACGGGATATATGGGTTGCCAACGCGACACATACAAATTTGTTTCTGAGCACGAACAATGGACTACTACTATTAATACTACTTCTACTACTACTACTACTATTATTATTACTACTACAACTACTATTACTACTATTAATCCGTTGTGTCGCCCGCGCCTACGTATGACATAACTCGAACTTGAACGAGTAATGCGTTGAGATTAATCCGCGAGAAATGACCTTTGATAGCGATCATATAACGACTAATTATAGTTGATGCAGTGATAAACACGTTCATTTCATCCTTCGACCATGACTTGTGATTTTTTCTTCCGTTTCTTTTTTCCTTTTTTTCTGTTTTCTTGTTTTTTTTTTTTTTGTTTCTCTCTTTTTTTTTTCTTTTTTTTTTTTTTTCTTCTTTAATGATCAATGAATAATCATCAATGAATCGTTGTTTCTTTTTTTTTTCCTCGTTAAGTATCTGAAGAGATTAGGGTTGAAATAATCTTATTACTTTCTATGAAATTTATGCGATTATATCGATAAAATATGCACGTAAATATACTACGGGTAAGGTGAACGAGTTGAGATAAGAGATAGACGATGACAAGAGACAATGAATAGTTCGAGATTGCACGATGACAGATAGCGAACGTTTATTTCCAAGTCACTCGAAGCGTGAAAGGTTAAGGATATATAGATAGATAGAGAGAGAGAGAGGGGCTCGTCGAGCAGGTAGACAAACTATGTGGTCATAGTATTACCTACGGTCGATGCACGGCAACACCATCGAAGAAGGCTAACATAAGTATAAGAATGACTTTGCGAGAGTTCTTCAGTGTACATGAAAACGATTAAATCCTTGTCGCCTTGAAGGCATCTTGGCGCCTTGCATCTTTCTACATTATATATATATATATATATATATATATATATATATATATAACAATTTCCCTCATTCCCTCCTACCTTCTCTTTTTCTTTCTCTCTCTCCTTTGCAGTGTTACTCATTCGATCTATCTCGAACGCGTTAGTAGCGCTATTAAACAAGGACGAAGAAAAGCGTTCGTAGAATCTTGATCGGAGATAATAGGATAGACGCGAGCCGATCTGAAAGGACGGCGATGTCGACGATGTTGCGAAAGAAAATAAATAAACAGGAGGAAAGAGAAGAAAATTGCTATCGACCAGTCTTGCCGGTTTCTTCGCGGTTCCGTGTCGACGACGATCGTCTTCTCTTCTTTCTTCTTAGCGATCCCAGAAAACCACCGTACCATCACCACCATCAACATCCAATGATAGCGAACGATCGAATTCACGCCCATGAACGTGTAATTGGATACAGAATTATTTCAATACGCCGAAAATTTCTTCAACGTAACGAAACACGAAGCGATCGTTCAATAATATCGAAAATTCCCAAAAAAAATGAAGACGTCGACGTGAACGATTAAGTCTCGTTCGTCGATTAAATTTATTCGTGAGAGAAAAAAAAAAGTTCCAAGAGAAGATAATATTTTCTTATTATTTATATTCAAGAGAAAATTATACGTGCCAATGTAATATAAAGATAGAATAATAATTTTAAGTATATATATATATATATATCGATCAACAAAAGGATCGTTGTTTTTTAATCGACTTCCGATAAATGAAGTAAAATAAAGTTATGTAAGTAAAATTGTTTATCGATTAAAATTCCAATATTTTTTTTCTTCCGATCGTTCAACCAACATCGATTCATTCAACATTCCTAGTGAATATATGAATATATTCTACGTTATTGTTTTTATGTGTGTATATATATATATATAGTACACATAGGAACGTATGTAATTTCAATAGAGTGTAGTTTCGATTCCATTCAAAGTCTAATTACCGAACCACGAAAAGGAAGAGACCGAAAAGGCGTGGTGTTTGCGGTGATGTAATGCGGCTGCTGAATATATATATATATATATATATATATATATATATATATATATATATATATCGTAAAGCGACGATGCCGACCGCAAACGATCGCTCTACCGTAGCGTTCTCACCCTTATCGATACCTATTTCCCGAGGTGGCATATCTTACTTTCAAAGATTATTAGAAAAAAAAGAAGAAGGAAAAGAAAAAAAAATTAAAATAAACAAAAAGAAAACAAATTTTATCGATTGACAGGAACATCCATCCGTACATATATAATCTACTTTAAATCAGACAACGTAACTCAAACGCACGTGAGTAAATAGACGATTTACAATAATAATATATCATTGCTGCATTCAAAAACATTTATTAACCGTAGCCTATCTAATTCATAGATAGATAATTACATATATATATATATATACAAACATACATAAAGATCAAACTACATGACCATATAAAGTATACTCTTATGGTATTTCCCTATGGTAACCTTAAAAGCGCGAGACTTGTGGAGGGAGACCACAAACCATTTGGTTTGTTTTTTTTTTTTTTCTTTTCTTCATATCTTAATACGAATCAAGATACATAAATAAACACGGGCTTTCTTCTCGTGAGAACTCCGAAGAAAATCGTGGAAGAACGTAGGCGGATTTGGCGGGAGGACGCGTTTAAAGGTCGTTCCACGTGCAAGGCGTCTCATCGAGGAGAGTCAAGCAAGCAACCAAGCGAGCGAGCAAGCAAGCAAGCAAGCAAGCAAGCAAGCAAGCCAAGGCAAGGCAAGGCAAGCAAGCACAGGCACGGGTTGGACGCGTGGATGTGGAACACGAGCCGCGGAGTGGCGCGAGAGAGGTAGTGCTTGCTGGCGTGACGTCACGTCCGGCGCGAGGGCAACGAGTGTGGGAACCGGCGGCAGGTGCGTCCGAGAGTCAGCCAGAGACCGCGTTCGTAGGAGGAGAGAGAGAACGAAGAGTAAGAGGGGAGGACTTGCGTCCGACGAGGACCCTGGGGTGAACTCTCTCTCTCTCTCTCTCTCTCTCTCTCTCTCTCTGTCTCTCTTTGTCTCTTTCTCTCTCTTTCGATTCTCTTGCGCGCGAGCGCGAACGAATGAGAAGGGGCCCAAGGGGTTGAGTGGGGACTTGAGGGTTGGTGGGGTCGAGAGGGTGAGCAACGGCGAGGTAAGGGGAAAGGAATGAGGGCGAGGAGGGGAGGGGAGTGGCAGCATAGCCTCGGCAAAAAGTGGAAGCAGTGCTGCTGCATGCCGCCACGCTCTTCGCGCACGCCACGCACACGAAGAAGCGACTAACTTTGCCTCCGCGTCACGCACACGCCGCGGACACACGCGCCTCTGCGTGTCCCGACACTCCTCTCCTCTACTCTCTTCTCCCCTCTTCTCTTCTTCCATCCTCTCTCTCTCTCTCTCCCTCTCTCCTTGTTTCGTATTATCGTAACTATGCGTTTATTTTATTTCCTCTATGTGAATTTCTTTCATCCAAATCATGTGTGTGTGTGTGTGTGTTTTGTGTAACTATGCAAAGTTTATCGCCAAAGTTATATATTTTTTTTTTTCCTTTTCTCTTTTATCCTTTCCTTTTTTCCCTCCTCCTTCTCTCCCCTTGGCCCACCAATGTTTACCGAAAAAATGATCGACGAGATGCTTATCTCGTACTTGTATAGACACTTTATATTATATTACTTGTGAAATTTTATTTCCAAATCCTGTTTAAGGAAAACGAAGAGAGAGAGAGAGAGAGAGAGAGAGAGAGAGAGAGCAAGCGTCGCAATTTATGTATCATCATGTTTCTTGATATTAATACATAACTTTTTTCATTCCTCATGAGAATCCAGTTTATTAACATTAATTTTCTCGATCGTTCATACTTTGTGTATATATATATATATATATTTTTTTTTCTTTCTTTCTTTCTTTCGTTTGCATAATTCATCGCGACGAAATCTTTCTTCTTCTCTCTCTCTCTCCCTCTCTTTTCTTTCTCCAACACCGGCGGTCTCGACGTTTCGCGAGCGTCACGGAAGATTCAACGTAATTGGCAACGGCTCGCGTGCGAAAACAGATTAACGCGTTCGAGTGCTAGGAAGGAAACGCGAGTCGCGCGTTTCTATCGAGGACGCAACTTATGTATGTATGTTCGCACCCGTGAAATCATTCATTTTCTTGAAATCGTTCGTGTGCTTCCTTAGGATCTTTCTTTCATCTTTTTTTCATGCTTTCTTTTCTCTTCTTTTTCTTCTTTTTTTTTCGTCCCCCCCCCCTTTTTTTTCTTTTTTTTTTCTTTTCTTTTTTTCTTTACGAAACTCGCACGAAACAACGGAAAAAAGAAATGAAATTTCCTCGTAATTTCGTTCGTTGTAATAATGCAAATGTTATTTTCTAAAATAATCACGATATATTAAAATAAACATATGTAATTTTTACACACGCGCACACGCACAACATATACATATATATATATATATATATATATATATATGTAGATAGAGAGAGAAAGAGAGAGAGAGAGAGAGAAAAAGAGAGGTATGTATTCATGTTTACAAAAAATCGATATAAATTACAAACGCATAAAAATAATATATGTATGCATTTATGTACTTATGTATTTCGTAGGAGTTGTTTGCACGACCTCGAAGCCCATCGCGTAGCAGCTGCAATCGTCGCTTTTTCATTCGCGAAATGTTTACGATAGTCGTTTTCGTTCGTACCTTTTTTCTTTCTCTCTCTCTCTCTCTCTCTCTCTCTCTCTAGAAGATAAGCGTCGATGGGTGTCTATGTAGTTTAGAAGACACTTGTCACAACAATCGTTGGCTACGACGTTCCCGGCAAAATGAAATCGAGGACGGGCTCGCAACTCGAAATTTACAAGCACTTTGCAAATCCTCACGTGTTTTCGTCGTCTCCAAGACTAAATTATCTCTCCTGTGTATCTCGTTACGTTTTCGAAGACTCTCTTTCTTTTTTTCTTTCTTTCTTTCTTTCTATCTCCTTCTCTCTCTCTCTCTCTCTCTCTCTCTCTCTTTCTTTCTTTCTCTCTGGTGATTCCTTAGGTAGGTACGTACATACAAGTCGTAATCTCGATGGCGAATCGATATCGCGCCACCGAGGAGGAACCTCGCGAACGATAGAAGCAAGCATTATGCGAAGCTACCTGCGACTTGCAAGGAATATAAACGAAAGGACGCGCGGGTGTATAAATAAATAAGAAATGTGGACAGCCGGAGGTCATAGCAACCAAGTCTTCGACTACTCTCTTCTTCCTTTTACACCTTTCTCTCTCTCTCTCTCTCTCTCTCTTTTCCTCCCTTGAAACTCCATCCTACTTTAGTCGGATATCGTTTACGCATAAATTATCTTTCGGGATTTACGAACCCTTCCGATCGTTACTTTCTTTTTACCAAGAATTATGTTCCGTAGTTAAGGTATGTGCTTTCTAAAGAAAAGATTAAAAAAAGAAAAAGAAAAGAAACAAAAGATGGAAAAAGAAGAAAACAAATGAATAAAAAAGTTAGAGAAAGAAGAAAAAATTTTTTATCCGAAAAGTTTTTACAGACAGACAGACAGACAGACAGACAGACAGACGGACGGACGCACATACACATAAACGCACGTACACACATGTCGTTACGTTTATTTGTATATATTATTAAAATTCTTCGATAAAGTGTGTCTGTCTCGCGTTAGAAAACACGTAACTGATTCCTAACCATAGTTATGTACGTATTATTAACTAGAAATAGATGAAAGAAAATATCATTGGAATTACTCTTGCGCGACGCAAACGTACCTTTGAGAAGAGCGCCACACTCTCACGTACCAAGAGCCTGTAATCACGAACTTATAATAATGCGTTATCTTCTCTCTCTCCTGGAACTGGACTGTAACGACCCGAAATTATAACCGATATCAATTTTATATTTATGACGGCGCGTCGTGCACGCCCGGCACACCTGTTCGAACGATATAGTTTGTAACGTTTCGCCTTAGCGATGAAAAGAAAAAAAAAGATGAAATTTGAAAAAGAAAAAAAAAATAATACAATGTGTATCTACGTGAAAGAGAGAGAGAGAGAGAGAGAGAGAGAGAGAGAAAGAGAAAAATATTTTCAACGATCCCCGAAGAGCGCAATAATTTTACTTTCATGCGATTTTCCGCAATACCGCATATCGGCTTGCCGACGCGCGAGCGTTAACTTTTCGATGGTCTTCGTTCGAGTTGACGTGTAATTACGTCGTTCAAGCATTAATTGAAAGAAACGCGTTTGGTAACTGCGAATAAAGCGCAAAATAAAGATCGTACCGTTCGACATAATTTCGTGCGTCCGTGTCCAAAGAAAGGCGTAATATGGCATATAATATACGTATATATATTTGTAGGCAGCATATTTGTGTATATATATATATATATATATATATATATATATATATATATATATATATGTGTATATACATACGTTGCAATGATTATTAAAGTTAAATCGTGCAGGATGAACGTAAATAAGTATGTCGTTTTCTTCGCTCCGCGGATATGTATTTACTTATAATACATACATACGTATACGTAGATACATACATCGTTCCAATGCCGAGAAAATAATATTTTTCGAGGACTCGTACCGATTTTGTCTGACGTTAAAGACGTTCGTCATTGATAAATGTACACTGTCATTTGTGCTCGAATTATTGAACAATCTGTCTGATTTCTTTTACTTTCTACCTATATCGTCTGAAGATTCGAGTATTTCTTCGAACGATATTTTTCTTTCTTTCTTTGTTTCTTCTTTTCTTTCTTTTTTCGGCGATTCTGTGATATATAAATCTACTTCTTCATCTCTCTCTCTCTCTCTCTTTTTTCTGTCTTTCTAAAATAATGTTTTTCTTTTTTCTCTTTTGACAACCTCAAGCTGGGACGGCACCGATCATTCCTGTTCAAATTATCGAACAATTCGATGATCCCTTTTACTTTCGACTTGGATCATTCAAAGCTACGAATTTCTTTTTTTGCTTTCTTATAATATCTACAATATATAAATGAATCTCTCTTTTTCTCTCTCCCTCTCTCTCTCTAAAATGACGTTTTTCCTTTTTCCTTTCGATAACCTCGAGAGAAACACTTTCACGCTTTAATTCGCGAGACGTACGAAGGAGATCCGCTTTCTCGCGTGCGATTCTTCAAGACGTCTATTAACGCGAATCACACGGTTTCTGCGTGTCGAAACCTCGAAATAAATGAAATAAAAAAAGGAAAAAAAAGAAAAAAGATGAACGAATAAACGGACCAACCAACCAACCAACCAACGAATGAACGAACGATTGAAGAAGGACAAGTAGAAGTAATAGTAGAAGAAGTAGAAGAAGAAGAAGAAGCAGAAAAGCTTCCGTTGTATACCGTTGGCACGAACCAGTCCATGGTCCGAGTATTATATCGCTATTATAATTACGTCGCTGCACGATCGTCCGACAAGCTAGTCAAGCTTGTTCGAGATCGACACGCACGCGCGACTATAATTTTTATGAGCTCGACGTGACTACTCCTCGTCGTCGTCGTCGTCGTCGTCGTCGTCGTCGTCGTTGAAATGGAATGCACATCGGCGTGTTACTCTTTCGCGAAAATGCAAATCTTACGTGTAAAACGTCTATGTTTTATTTTACAATTTTTTTCGAACGCATTGCGAGCATGCACATCAAGTAATAACTCGAGTAATAACTTTTTGTATTTTTCGTTTTTTATTTTTCTTTTTTTTTTCATCCTCACGATTGTCCTATCTTTCTGTTCTTTCCATTTCATCGATCGCATTTTATAAATCCTATGGACGTTTAAACGTGTTTCCCAACGATAATCCTCTTTGGAATATTTTTTTTTTACTTAAAAGAAGAAACGATACACGTTTCACGCATCTTTTATCTATACTTCCGATTATAGATTCTATCTTTTCTTTTCTCGTCATCCCTTTGCGATAGAGTATATTATATAGATATGATTGAACGTACGAATGGTACGTTAAATTTATTTCAAACAATACTATTCACTCGATAAAGAAAACTATCATTAACGGTAACAACCTTATATCATTAAAGTAAAAACTAAAATATCATGCGATTGATTTATATTTTCTCGATAAAGTTGAAAGATGATATGATTATCTTCAAGATAATCCATCCCAAGATAACAATATAATTTTTCTACGATGGTGTTTAATGTAAATAAAAAAAGAAACAAGAAAGAGGAAAGGAAAAAAAGAAAAGAAAAAAAAAAAGAAAAGAAAAAAAAATGGAAAAGAGAAAATTGGAAAGGAAGTCAGTTTACCTTTCTAATCTAAACAACGTTAGATAAACGACGTAAGTAGGAAGAAAAACGAAATAAAAAAAAAAAAAGAAAAAAAAGAAAACAAAAAGAAAGAAAAAAGAAAGAAAGAAAGAAAAAAAAAAAGAACTTCGTTCGTAACGATCGGACAACACACAGTTTGAAATGTTGAACGCAAATGACAGGATTCATTTTGCGGCGAGGAGATAAAGAAAAGCGAGGAGAAGATTTGAAGGAGAGAAGGATGAAAGAAAGAGAAGGATGAAAGTAACGGCGAGGATGGACGTAACGAATTTCGTAGCAATTTCACTGCAATTTGCCGCGGAGTGCGTCGGGATCCTTTGATGAACGATGCGCTTTCCTCGGACACGTTCCTCTTATCCCTTTTCCTTCCTCCCTCCCACCCTCTCTCACTCACTCTCACTCACTCTCTCTCTCTCTCTCTCTCTCTCTCTCTCTCTCTCTCTCTCTCTCTCTCTCTCTCTCTCTCTCTCTCCTTTATCTCTTTTTCTCGCCTTAACGCGCGGTTGCATAAACGTCGAGGCTCATAGCCTGCCTCCTCCAACGAGTTCATTTCTCACGATTTTATTTCAGCCTCGCGGTTATCCGAGAATGGAAAATCCGTGCCGTCAAGAGGAACTTCTTCCTTCCATATAACAATAACTATAGTTATTTTCTGAATATTATTCTTGTTTTCCTTTTTGTTTCTTTCTTTGTTTTATTTCTCTTCTTTCTCCTTTTCTTTTTTCTTTTTCTTTCTTTTTTTTTTACGAGTACTTTCCTTAAAGATATCGTTTAGATATCGTTTTTCTTTTTTTTTTTCTTTGTTTTTTTTTTTTTTTTTTTTTTTTTTTTTTTTTCTTTGAATATTAATCGACAACCAATTGTCAAGGGTCTATTGACGAGGAAATATCCTGAGAAAAATAAACATTGCAATTCTTAATAAAATTATGATCAAAGTATCTCGCTTGGATGTTTTGTTTCTTTTCTTCTTTTACGAAAAAAAAAGAAAAAAAAAAAATCAAAAAACAAAAAAGAAGAAAAAAATCGACAAGAACGTCTTACGGATCTAATCCTAAGAAATAAAAAAAAAAAAAAAAAAAAAAAAAAAAAAAAAAATATTGTAATTCGAGATAGTATTATTCTCAAAGTATCTCGCTTGGACTTTTTTTTATTTTTTTTTTTTTTTTTTTTTTTTTTTTTTTTTTTTTTTTTTTTTTTTCTTGAAAAGAAATACAAATCCCAAGTATCCTCCTTAAAAGGGACGTCATTTTTCTTAGATTAATTGACAATAAATTAACGGTCGATCGACATGTAAGTCTCATATATCTAATTCTAAGAAATAAAAATTCCACTTCGTAGTACAATTATTCTCGGAGTAACAATTATTATCACCCTCTCCCTCTTTTCCCCTCCACTTCTCCCCAACCACCAACCCCCCTCCCCCACGCACCTCCCACCCCGTTTAAAAGGATAATGTTTTTATTAGATTAATCGGCAATTAATTATCGGTCAATCGACGTCACGACATAGATTTAATCCCACAAAGGATTTAACTTCCAATACGTGTTTCTTACTTCTGCTAAACGATATCCATCTCTCTCTCCCTCTCTCTCTCTCTCTCTCTCTCTCTCTCTCTCTCTCTCTCTTTCTCTATCTCGCGCGCTCTTTAGATCTTCTTCTCTCTTTCGAAGAAAAAGGAAAGGCGGCTTCTTCTCGAGCGTATAGCTCGCATCTTTTCTCGAACTTCGAGAAGCGATGGAATAAGAAGAAGAAAAAAAAAAAAAGAAAGAAAAAGGAAAAAGAAGAGGTAATCGGTGGTAGTTAGCGCGAACGTAGTAGTATCGTCGAGTAGAGAGGATGTCGCACATCGATGCGGTACTTGTTACTCTTCTGCATAACTACATCCAATTAAGGATACGGGTATTCGTGTTATCTGCCTCTTCGTAAGGGACCGCCAGGATGGACCCTGTATACTCTACATAGTTACACAGCTATCATCCGTAGATGGAGTCCTCAAGTTCTACGAAACTGACGAATATCCTGAGAAATCGTTAAACTTCGCTCGTTTTTTTTTTTTCTTTCTTATTTATTTATTTATTTATTTTTTCTTTTTTTTTTTTTATTCATTTTATTTCCCTCTTCCTCTGCTTTTTTTTTTTTTCTTTACTTTTTATTTCTCCTACGTCCCGTTCTCAAAGGCTTTCGTTTCATTTCTGAGTGCGTGTGCGTGTTGTGTGTGTGCGTGTGTGTGTTTGTTTGTGTATGTGTTATTTATATGTACGTATATATACCTAAATCGTTTGATAAGACCGAACGTCTTAATGTTCCCACGCGTACGAACTTGTAAAATCTCAATTTCATTGCCGGATACTAAA
>NC_062197.1:1171072-1173572 GCF_912470025.1 Vespa velutina
CTCTAGCTTGAAAATCGATGTAAACGGGAAGACTTTCCTATTGCTGCTAGCCCGTTACAAGGTAGATGTAATTTTTCTACGCTCCATTTTGAACAACCCTTTACATGTAAACGACTACTTACAACTGCTTTATGTTTCTCTGTTCTTTATTAATAAATTTTGCAACAATATTACAACAACGTTACATTTTCCAACATATTCTATGTTACTTTCTACCAACGTTAACGCGTGTATATATATTTTGCAATTGTTTTTTAAACAAATACCGTGGTCCCCTCATTGATCGTTAGGCACAATTTCTCTTGGCACATTTCTATAAACGGAAGAACCCTATTAATGAGACCTTCCTTCCTTTCTCACAATTATTTAAACATATTTAAAAATGTTCGTTTAAAAAATATAAACATTTTATATATTTTCAACAATATTATGAAGAAAAAAAAGAAATATATATATATATATATATACACACACACAAACACATACACAATGCGACGGGGTAGAAATGGTCGTTAAAAATATAACACAACAATACTATTAAATGTTGGGGGAAAAAAAAAGATTTCAATGCATTATCACCCTGCCGCACGAACTTCATTAATATGCAAGATTTGCATTTAAGGCCTGGCTGTTTCAAAAACAATAAAAAATAATTAGAAGAGCGATATGATAAATCCATATGATAATTAACAAATATTCGACTGCTAAACGGCAAATGCTTTTAACAAACATAATAACTACAGATGATTCATAGTATCCGGATAATCGAAAACTTGGAATATAATCGACTAAACTTATTAATAATAAAAATAAAACAAAGCAGAGAGAGAGAGAGAGTGAGAGAGAGAGAGAGAGAGAAAGAGAAAGAGATAAAAAATTATCAATGAAAACTGCATACTTTTACGATTGTATGCATTTTAAATTGGAACGCTATATATATACCTAACGTATATGGAGAAAGAGAAAGAGAAAGAGAAAGAGAAAGAAAGAAAGAAAGAAAAAGAGAACGTAAAGGTAAACTCATGATCGTACTCTCAAAAACGCCCCTGAGAAAGCTCAGCGGCGCCCTAGCGTCGCGACGCTTTACCCGGCTATCATAATCAAGTGAGATGCACAAATAAACACACATACGCGTGCGTACACATACATATATACATACACACACACGTACGTACGTATATAGTTGCAAATGCACAAACAACGCGTCACGTATTCTCCTATCGATGCGTCTTTATCGACGACGTCTGACAAAGCTGCCCGTCAAACGGAAGACGTCGTCTGACGTACCAACGTGATAGGATAACACGAATACTGTGGAGCTTTACGCGCCCAACTGACCTTCGCCAACTACCCTCCTTTCGCGAATATATGTTATATGTATGGTGTATATATATATATATATATATATATATATACACATCTAAACACATACGTATATAATATATTATTCGCGTATATATAGATAAACATGATGGATCCGGATAAAATTACTCGAATGATTCGAATTATTTAATTAAGTTATGGCGTTTAATATATCAGTCGAAACAAATTTTTAGGAAATACATACTCGACGAACTTTTTATCAACATTTTTTCTTTTTTTTTTTTTTTCTTTTTTTAATATAGATATATATATATGTATATATAAGGATAGAAAATTATGATAATTAATCCCAAGTCATCTATTGCATTTCCTGACTGTAATAGACGCGGGACGATATCAAAAGTTTCTAATTGATATTAAAAATCGATCATTCGTGTTTCATTTTCTTCTTTTCTTTTCTTTTCTTTTCTTTTTTTTTTTCTTTAGTTCGTGGAACTACCAATGCGAGCTTAATTAATAAGTCTGAAAAGGTCATCGAAATAAGATAATCGATTTTTGATATAATACAGAAAACTTTTTTGATAGTTTAAGAACTATCACGGTGATTCACATCGTGTTTATACAATAACAAAATAAATAATATACATATACATAATTTCTAATAATTAATTATTACTATTATTAAGATAGATCTAGTTAAAAAAAAAAAAATAAAAATAAAAAAATAAATTTGCAAGTTACGATTAGTTCATATCTTTACTATTTAAATATATTTATATATCTTTTCCTTCCGTCTTTTTTTTTTTTTTTTTTTTTGCTTTTTTTGATATATACATTTTTAGACGTTTAAAATGGAGTAAAGTAAATGCGATTTGATTTGATAACCTAAAATGACGTCGGAGGCCGCACCGCGGCGTCCTCCAGAAATAGGAGAACAATAAAGATCGAAGCTATCGTCAGGGGTGTTAATATATATATATATATATATATATATATATATATATATATATATATATATATATATATATATATAGGTACACATATACATATAATATACCTTCTAATGCACATATATTTAATATATAGAATATAAGCGTCTACGTTCGGACGGTTTTTCTCACGACGCGAATTACGTTGGGCGTCGTTACGACGAGAAAACGAACGCGGCGAACAGAAT
>NC_062197.1:1176072-1178572 GCF_912470025.1 Vespa velutina
CGGCCTTAATTACTAGCAGCTGGATAATCAACAGTCTCGAAAGATTAATTGTTCCTCCCATATTTTCCGCGCGCATGGCCGATTTACTCGACAAATACGTGCGCGTTCGACGTTCACTTCATATCCGCTTTCATTTCTTTTTCATAACGCGAATTACGTATTACGCGTAAGTATACCTACTTAACTTGCTCGCTTGTCTCTCTCAAAGGGAAGAAATAAAACTGACAGGAGTCTTCAAGATTAAAAATAATATATAACACCTAATATATATATATATACTTGTTCGTCGATGTCAATGAAAAGAAAAGAAAAAAGAAAGAGAAAAGAGAAAAGAAAAAAGAAAAAAGAAGAAGAAAAAAAAGGAAAGAAAGAAAATAATAACCGAACGTTCGCTCGTAAAAATTCTTAAGAAAATAATGCATAAGACGATATCAGAAGGGGATACTCCGTGTACTCATTCGTTTTTTACAATAACTCGTTGCTGGGATTGTTAAAGGGAGGATCGAGGAAGCGTATCTCGGTCGTTTTACTACCGAGAACGCCTTTATGCGTGCGTTGCCAGAAGCGGTGATAAAAAAAGAGCTCCGAATGTAGAGGGTAGGTAAAGCGAGAACCTGAGAGGAGGGAGGAGGCAGACAGACAAAGAGAGAGAGAGAGAAAGAGAGAGATAAAAAAAAATCCACAGCAGCGGTGTTTCAGGCAGTGCAATAATTCTCGCGAGCGCGTGTTACTCCAGGGTGCTCTCTCGACGTTTTTCTTTTTAAAAATTTATGGGCGCAACGACTCCCGCGGTCACGGTGAGCTGAATAAATTTGCAGGAATAAAACAAAGCAAAAAGAAAAAGAAAAAGAAAAAGAAAAAGAAAAAAAAGAAAAAGAGGAAAAGAAAAAATAAAGAAACGAAAAAGAATAAAACGAAAAGAAAGCAAACGCTTAGACCCGAGGCATACACACATATTTTCTATGTAGATACTTACGTAGGAAGGGTAGACAGCAGGTAGATAGGTAGGTACATAACATATGTACCTCTAACATTATATGTACGTCTACTTACATTGTATCGATACGAAGAAAGTCGACTAATCTACATATGAACATTAATTACGGTTCAAATAAATCACGAGAGGGAATTTCTTTGCCGTCGTTTAACCAAGAATAAGAAAGAAAATCATGAAATGCGAGGCTGCTATCGCGTATAATTTTTCTTTCAAACGTATTAAGTACTCATATACCTTCTTACTTGCTTGCTTGTTTGCTTCCTTACATCTCTCATAAAATCTTGACACGACTTTTTAAAAATGTTTAAGTAATTAAGAGAAAGCCAAGTAAAGTACCTTAAGTTACTCTTAAATGGATCAACTTTGAAAAGTGATGACTCTTCCATGTTAAAGAAAAAAAAAAAAAAAAGAAAAAGAAAAAGAAAAAGAAAAACAGCAGAAATAAAGAAGAAAAAAGAAGAAGAAGAAGAAGACAAAAAAAATTTGAAAAAGAAACGAAGAAGTTAGCGAAGGTGAATGATGGTGAACGAAGAGAAAAGAAGAGAAGAGAAGAGAAGAGAAGAGAAGAGAAGAGAAGAGAAGAGAAGAGTAGAGAGGGAGAAGAAAAGAATACGAAGTTAAAAAAGGAAGGTAGCGCGAGAGGGGGAGAGGTGGAAAGGGGGAGGGGGGAAGAAAGGGGGGAAGAGAAGATAGTCGGGGCCTGAAAGGACCCTCGCGTACGACCAATCACTGCGAAGCGAGGGTCACGGAGGTGTGGTGAAATCGTTTGGATGGAGCCTCTCTTCCACGAGATCGACCAATCCCATGGCTTCTACTGATCCGGATCCGTTCCTCTATGTGAGGCCCCGATTTTTCTCACCTCTGTTTCTATATATATATATCTCTCTCTCTCCCTCTCACACACGCATACACACACACTCTCTTTCTCTTTTCCCTTACTTCAAGAATAACAATAACTTCTCTTCGATTTGCTCCTTAAGATGAATTCAAGTTTTTACCTTCTCTCTCTCTCTCTCTCTCTCTCTCTCTCTCTCTCTTCTCTTTGTCTCTCTCTTTCTCTCTCTTTAATCGTGGAGAATCGAAAATGGCGCGGCGAAATTTGTGATTTCACCTGGAGAATAATTCACGGGGATAATAATAATGAAAGAAAGAAAAAGAAAAGTAAAGAAAAGAAAAAAAAAAAAAAAATAAGAAAGAAAAAGAGACCTCCATTAACGATCTTTGTTAAAAATCAAAGATTAATTATTAGTTGCATTTTATATCGTATAACTAATATTATACCCATAACAAAATAGATGATATTAATATATTCGATGATATAAATTATTCGAACGAATTGTGCCATTTCTTTTATTCATTCATTTATCTCCCTTTTTATGGGAATTATATGATACAGGGAGATAAATCCATTTTATTTCTGTCCCTTCATATTTCTCCCTATTACGCCTCACTTCATCTCGCCTAACCCTCCTCGCCGTACCAAGAGTTGTCCTAATTCTTGGT
>NC_062197.1:1186072-1203572 GCF_912470025.1 Vespa velutina
TTTAATTTTAACGATGCTATCTTAAAACCCTTCAGAGTGAATATATTTAAAAGTAACCAGATAAAATCAATTAAGAGTTAAAGTTATATACTCGAAAAGATTTAGCGATATCGTATATATACATTGATATACATAAACGAGGGACACAAATTTCAAAGAATTTATTTCTTTGTCAATTTTAATAATAAGTTTATTTGCAGACTAAAATAATGATCGAATGAAACGAGTTGATGAGGATATGAAAAAGAATAATAAGAAATAAGAATAAGAATAAAAATAAAAATAAGAAGGATAGAAAGGATGAAGGTAGAGTAGGTAGGAAGGAGGAAGGATAGAAGGAAGGGTTCGAGTCGCCACCGAGGAGGAGCGATCGTGTACGCCCCTGGCGATGGTGTCCGTGCGTTTCACGATTCACGATTCACGATTCACGTCGAAGAGAACCGAGTAATGCCGAAGCGCACACGTGGAGGCTGGGGGCAAAGCGATCTCGTGGGAAAAAGGAGCAGGTGTGACTCGAGCGAGACTCCTCGGTGCGAGGAGCGAAGAGGAGAGGAGCGGAGAGGAGTGGAGAGGAGAGGAGAGGAGGGCCGAGGACGGGCCTCTTCTTTACGGAGAGGATAGAAGACGAGCCACGACACGCACACGTACGCACGCACGCCAAACCAACGACGAGCACGCACGCATGCACGCACGCACGCACGCACGCATGCATGCACGCATACACGTGTGCTCGAAGCGTGTTGAACACGTGGTCGCTCCGCGGTGGGCGTGCATGAAAGAAGACTCCGAGAGGAAAAGCCGACACTGAAAGCAGAAAGGGGCAAGTGCCGATGGAAAGCACCACGAACATGCGGGAAAGAGAGAAAGAGATAGAGAGAGAGATAGAGAGAGAGAGAGAGAGAGAGGGAGAGAGTGAGAATGAGAATCTGGATAAATGAATGAATAAATAATTATACGCTATAACGAGATTTTTCTAAAATAAATCCGATCGTATATTTTGACAATATCTGGAACATTGAACAATTTCATATTATATGAAGAAAAAAAAACAAAAAAGAAGAGAAATATCATCAATTTCCGTACTTTTCTTCTACTTCGTACGTCCTTACGAAAAAATTGATAAGAAAAAAAAAAAATAATAATTCCTACTAACAAAAAATAAATAATATCAAAACGAGTATAGTCTCTTTTTAAAGACAGATCTTGTATCGACAGGTCTCTTAATTGATCTCATTAGAGTTTGAGTAATTCAATTGATATTATATCGGCATCGGTGACAGAAATTGTCGGCTATGGTCGCATTTATAAATATCGCAATTAATCTCGACCTTAATTTTTTTTCATTCTTAATTGATTTAATATAACGGTAGTGGCCAATATTGAGAATTAAAATTTTTCTTATAGGAAAAGAAAAGAAAAGAAAAGGAGAGGAAAAAAAAAAAGGAAATTAATTATAAAACTTGAACACGTATAAATCTATTAACTAGGGGCATTAAAAAATGTAAAAAAGAAAAAAGAAGAAAAAAAAAAGAAAAAAGGAAAAAAAAAGAAAAGAAAAAAGGAAAAACACGTTTCTCAGTCAGTCGGCAAACGACGAATGGTTTTATCCATTATCCACTTTGCGATCGTGTCGAGGGTCGATATCTTTATCGAGTCGTGAGGGCAGGAGTTATGAAGCGGCCGTGGGGACTCTCTCTCTTTCTCTCTCTCTCTCTCTCTCTCTCTCTCTCTCTCTCTCTCTCTCTTTCTCTCTCTCTTGTGAGCCGATATGCTCGTAGGTGAAGAGGGAAATATCGTTGAAACGACTTAATAGTACGTTCCGCTCGAGCATTCTATTTATAACTACGAGCAGCAACAGGTTAACAGTTACGTTTAAGAAATAAATGTTTAATATCTTCATTGTTGATATCAAATTGAATTTACCGTTTGTTTAAATTTTTAATACGTAGATACACACACACACACACATATATATATATATATATATATATATATATATTTTTGTTCGAATTTATTTTCATTTATTTATTTATTTTTTAATTCATATATATTATATTTCTTTTTAATTTTATATATATATATATATATATATATATATATATATATATCGTGCGTAAGAAGATTTTTGATTATAGACCCATTAATTAAATTTTGATCGAGAAACTTATATCAACGGTATAAACATCTGTCGTCCAGAAAGAGATTTTCAATCGGTTCGAAGCGACGTTCCGGGGCAATAAAAGTTGGACTTTCAAGAAGTTATCTCTGTCCGTTTTTTCTTTCTTTCTTTTTTCTTTTTTTCTCTTTTCGAACTGCTCGGAAATGAGCTAATTTTTCGTCGATATCTTTTTCGACAATCAGATAAGACTTTTACACGAGACACACCGGCGGTCGGTCTTTGAGAAAAGCTCATATTCTTCGTATCTCGGCAAGCCACCAAATTATCGAACAGATGTCAACAAATATGTATATATATATATATATATGATATATATATATATAAAATATATAATATAAATGTAGTTATATCGCATCCGGTGATACTGAATTATAAATTAAAATTATTTCACTCACGATATTTCGTTCGATAGCTAACGATGATGGTGGCGAAACATTCGTAAATTTCTTTGACATCTTAACTCGAGTCACGAGAAGAGCTCCTTACATAAAGCGGTCTTTCCTCTTTTGCCAGCTGAATTCATCGAGCCAATGAATATTCGATCGAACGATAAAGTTTGACTGACGATGTCTGCCGTCGTTTTTGTTGCTCCTTGGATATTAGAAATCGTATGAAAATCTAATTATAACAAACAGCTTTTGATTAAAACGTACGACATGACATAATATTTAATAATTTATTTCTTCGAATTAAGGGAGAGAAAAAACTATGTAAATAATATTTCGATAAAGATGATTTAAGTTTAGACGAATTAATCGTAGATCCATTCGATCCGATCGATCGTATAAATTGGCCTGCGAAAGGGGAGGGGAAAAAAAATCGAACAACTTTGAAGGGCGATGCAAGTTGGTAAAGGGAAGGAGTAAAGGAAAGGGAGAGCTCGTTATACCGGTCCTTGGCAAAGAACTTTGCTCGTCCTATCGAACGACGACGACGACAACGACGGCAACGATGACAATGACGACGATGACAACGACAAGGAGGAATTTTAATTCATCCATGGAACTGTCAAACGTAAACTCTCTCTCCTTCCTGTCCTGGCAGACCGTACGAAGTCCGCACGTCGAATAAATACCGTCGATAGAAGTAACGTCGCATTTTGGAGATCCTCCCCTCCCTCCACGCCCTTCCATTTCGCCGTTCTCTTCTCCATTAGCATTTCAAGGTTACACGTACAAGGACACCGTAAGGATCGATGTATTCGCAAAGAAACGTGACTGATATCGAATTTGTTTATGCTAGTATCTTTTCTTTTTTTTTTCTTCTTTCTTTTTTCTTTCATTTTTCTTTTCTTCATTGATATCAACTACAACGGCACGCAGTAAATATTTTTATATACCATTGCAAAATGATATCTATTATGCCTAGATAATCATATATTGATATAGCAATATTATATATATACACACACACACACACACACATACACGATATATATTTATAACGGGAACATAAATTTGTTTGTACAGGTATATGCAATATATACGATATGTAATGTTTGTAATTTTACAATTTACGATATATACGATATATAATGATTGTAATTTTACAATTAAATTTTATTATTACATATGTATATTAATTTTTCATGTGTATGTGTGTAAATAAATAATAAATAATATATATTTATATTTAGGTAAATACGAATATATAAGAGACTTGTAGATGACGTGTGTGTTCGATCGTCAAGAAAAATCTATAAAATGTTAATAAAATTTTTCTTAGATATTTGACTTAAACGTTACGAATGGCAATTTCTCTCTCTCTCTCTCTCTCTCTCTCTCTCTTTCACGCTAATTGTATCGTAGATGTACTTACTCGTCCCGTAGTAGATCTCTACTATCACTATTACTATTACCACTACTACTACTATTACAACAGAAAGTAGAGAGAAGAAAGGAAAGAAGGTGAGGAAGGGAGGGGGTTGGGGGCAGAGGGTAACAGTGGGACGAATGGGAGCACCAAAGAGACGTACACGTTTCTCGCACACGACCTCCACGCTTCGTGCACGCTCGCGCTCCGTCGTTCCTCCGTTAGAACCGAGGGCGGACCTGTTGAATTCGAGGGAGGGGATAGAAAGAAAGGAAAAAAAGAAAATAAGAAAAAAAAAAAAAAAGGAAGAAGAAGACAAAAATACCTACGGTACGAAGCCAGAGAGGGATGACCTGTTTACGAATACCTTTGGATCCCAAGGATCCCTTTAAAAGTCCTCGAGGTCAATGAAACGCGACCTCGTCATAAAAAATGATGCCGCAATTATGGATCGCAAATTATTCTTTCGTTAAATAAAATAAATTATTTTAATCATCGAACGAACGATATTAAAAAGGAAAAAGAAGTAAAAGAAAAAAAGAGAAAAAAAGAAGAAAAGATTTCAATCCTGTCAATGAGAGCACTTTTTTATTCTATCTTTTTATATTTCTTTTCTTTTTTTGTTATTCATTCTACATTGTCGTTCCATTTTTTTGAGAGATGAAATCAATAAGGGGCTGTTGCACGAAGAAAATTTAACGGAGAAAGAGAAGAAAGGAAAAGAAGAGGAGGGTTGAAAAGTCGCAAGTTGAAAATGACAGCGGTGGTGGTGGTGGTGGTGGTGGTGGTGGTGGCGGTGGTGATGATGGCAGCAGCGGCAGCAGCAACAGCATCGAGGAGGACAGGTGGCGACGAGACGAGAACCAGGGAACCTCGAAGCACACGAGTTCTCACGCGCGAAACTTCCAGCTGCCATCGGAGATATACAGAACGATTCTCTGGCTCCGATGGCAGTCGCACCGAGTCGCCACGCCGCCGCCACACGCTGACGAACTCATCACCCCTCCAAAGAAGGAAAACTACTTGACAATGTCTCGGTGGAATGCAGATAGAAAGCGAATTTTTATACCACGCGGAAATAATCGACAGATGCTTGCGGTTGGTCAGGAATCTAAATATCGAGAAAGGGAAAGGGAGGGAGAGGGAGAGAGAACTGCTTCTTTAACCGTTTATCTTCTTTCCTCTTCTTTATTTCTCTCTCTCTCTCTCTCTCTCTCTCTCTCTCTCTCTCTCTCTCTCTCTCTCTCTCTCTCTCTCTTTCTTTCTCTTTTTCTCGTCTCCTTTACCCATTCATTTACAAAATAACTACATTCTTAATTATTCAAGAGCCGCAGAATATGTTACCGACGTTTCAAATCGATAAAATCTATAATGAAATGAATTAAAACAAAATATATATAAAATATGTCATCGAGTGTAATTGAATATTGCATTGGAGGTAATTAGAACGAATACCGCAGAGAATTATCGGTGTATCGCTTAAATCACACACGTGTATATATATATATATATATATATATATATATATATATATACATAAGGATATATCGAGGGAAATGTAAAATGTAGGTAATGACAAGAAGACAAGTTTGTTTATCGATATGTAAGATAAGGGTTCAATCGAGTATGTTTGGAATATCGCAAAATAATTTACATATAACCGTCTTCGTATAAACGTATGCACATATATCGACGTTCGAGATAAAGACCGCCATTATCGCGGTTAACGCTTAAGGCGTTCCCCCGAACGATCGATAAAGGTTCTATACTATCGAGAAGCGATGAGATCCCACAGTGAGAACCCTCGAAGACCGACGAGGCGTTAATGATCGATCGATCGTAGGAAGGCAAGATTCGAACGATCGGATTATCCACGTATCGGCCCACCTTATAACTTATTCCGATCGTTCGAGGTAATAGCTTCTGGTTTCTCCATGTAATCCGAGGCCCGATTTTCTTGGCCGCCACCACCACTACCGGCCAATTGAAAGGGCTGAATACAGTTAAGCTCATTATCCATATTATTTCGCGCGCGAAATAACACGAGAAAATTTGTCTCAAGCTTCGATTTGAAAGCAAATCGAAAAGTATATAAAATGCATTTCATACTCCTACAGTTACATGCCTATATAGGTAAGTACTTACGATAACACCTCAGATCGTATTACCTTATACCTTTCCCTTTTCTCGATCGCATAAGATATTCAATTGTGGGCCTACCTATATCATAATTCGACTCAAAGTGTCATTATATACGAAACGGATAACAATTTCTGGCTTTAATCAATTTTTAAGATATCACGCGATGATCATTGAAATAATATAACGACGATGACAATTATTGGAGAGCGTCAATTATTGGAAACGACGATGACAATTATTGGAGAGAATAATTCTCTCGTTTTTATGGGCAATTTCATGTAGAAATGAAACACGCATAATGACTCTACTCCGATAACCAATGATCTCTTATCACTATCATCGACAAATACCACCTATACCAACCTGACACCTGCTATTCGCTCTTAATCTACGAGGGTTTGAGCCGCGACATTATGACCTTCCATGCAACAGGTTATCCTTCTATCCATTCTCCCTTCCTCTACCATCGACTGCCCCTCCCTTTTGACCCCTTCACCCCACCTCTTGACTAGGACTCGGTCGAATCAACGGCTTCTACTCTCTTTGGTATAGCTCTCTCTCTCTCTCTCACTCTCTCTCTCTCTCTCATGCTCGTTAGGTCTAAGCGCGAGCAGAGTGAAAGAGAGAGCGAGGGATAAAAGGCCCACTCTTCCCTTCCTTCTCCTTCTTCCTCGGAATAATCTCGGAGGTCTTGCTTCAGCACGAGCTCACCACGTGCTCGACGCTTGCTCTCGCCATGCGCGGCGCGCGCCACGCATGCGCCGCCCGCTACCGTGCGCAGCTCGTGCTGCGCGCGCGTCTGACCTGGACTACCTTCCCCCACTACCTTTCCCACTACCACCTCCCATTCTCTCGTTCCTTTCCTCTCTCTTCTTTCTTTCTTTCTTTCTTTCTTTCTCTAGCTCGTGGACGTGCGCCGGAATCGTGCGCTGCTCGTGCGCGCTGCGCTATATATCTTTCTCTCTCCCTCTCCATCTCTACCTCTACCTATACCTATACATCTACTTCTCCCTCTTCCTCTCTACCAACTCGATTCCCACTTCTCGTGCTCTTCTCTTACAATTTTACCAGTCTTATCTGTCTGTATTCTCGGCTGCTGCGTTGCGCGTGTCCTACCCTGCCCTCCCATCCCTCTTCCTCCTCCTTCTTCTCCTTCTCCTCTCACCCTCATCCCTTTTCCCTCGCTCTCTCTCTCTCTCTCTTTCTTTCTCTCTCCACTCACCGCGTGGACGACTTTAACGCACGCGTGGCGCTTCCAAGTCGTCCGTCCAGGTAACTTGGTGTGATCGGGCGCGCGCGCGCGCACACACACACACACACACACACACACATTAAATCGCCTGTTCATTGTATATATATGCAGCTAGTTTCAAACGTGTTTGTATCCTCTTCTTGTCGATCTATTATTTTTCTTTTCTTTTCATTTCTTTATCTTTTATTATATTAAAATATAGCAAAAATATGATATGTTTATAAACGTGCGAGAATGAGTTCGATAATTTTTCATGACTCATCGGCAGATCCGATATCTCGTACGTAGATCTTAAAAGATTTAAAATTTAAATCAATAAATAATAAAAAAAAAAAAAAATTAAGATCTATGCGAGCGACGACGATTTATCTATTTGAAATTCAATAATAATATATTTATTATTTCCAATCGAAAAATTAATTATCAAGAGAACCTGATTGTTTTTCTTGCATATCATCGTCTGTCAATTAAAAAAAAAAACAAAAAAAAACAAAAAAAGAAAACAAAAAAAAGAAGAAAAAAAAATCAATATCATCGAAATAATAATGAGGAAAATGGAGAAAAAGGAAAAAAAGGAAGAGAATTGTAAAAATTGGAACGAAGAATAAAAACGCTTTGAGGAAACGCAATCTACCGTCTGTCACCGTGCAACAAACGGGAGAACGGATAACGAAGCGCAGAAAGTAGTACCTGCAGTTGGCTACCCCCCTTCGCCCTTCGGAGGCCCTTCGACCGTCCTTCGAGCTCGTCGAGCAGAAAAGAGAGCGCGTCCACCCTCGAAGCGAGCTACGCAGAGCGCATGCGCGGCCTGGCTGACGGTATAAAAGACGAGGAGACCTCATCCTCAGCTCGCATTCAATCACACCCACTCTAACGTACTATACGTCCGAACTATAAAGGGAAAAGGGCTTAGAAATAGACACGAACACGTATCTGCTTTCTGTCGAAAAGAGAGAGAGAGAGAGAGAGAGAGAGAGAGAGAGAGAGACGATCGATTCGCAGACGTGATTCCAGAGTCTTATTAAACAAATACACCCTGGTAAACTGGTGCAGCTTAACATCGTCAAAGAGAAAGAGAAAGAGAGAGAGAGAGAGAGAGAGAGAGAGAGAGAGAGAACTGTTATTCGAAGACTTCACCAGTCTTACCAGTCGAGTTAAGAATCCTCGAGAATCACGACTGGTTTTTCATCGATCTCACGTTAACCGTCGACATGAAGAACAAGATCAAGAACAAACTGACTTCCAACTCGATCTCCGTGGCTCTATGGGCTAAGAGATTCCTTGAGAAGACTTCGAGTGCTCTCGGAAGATGGTACGATGAATTAAATCGTCGTGTTAAGATCTACGATGGCAAGATAGATCGAGAAAATCGTATGAACGAGATCAAGATGAAAGAGGCTGAAGATATTGGACGTTTCATCGACGAGAACACGGAGAACGAGCTAAGAGAACTGGGAACGATCGATCGGTCATCCTTTTCAGATTCTCGATCCTTTGGAATTATCGATCGAATCGAAGATTATTCATCCTGGAATGAAGAGACTAAGAGCTGGATCAAGGACGAGGAAGAAGACGAAAACGAAGACGTCGAACGTATTTTGGAAAATTTTTAGTAAGCAGATAGTATGGCCATTTTTCTTTAAAGTAATCGATTAATTTAATTAAATATTTGATTTATCATTGATCGATCTTTTTCGAGCCTTAGATTCTCGCGGTTAGAATATCGTAGTTTTTATATCAATAACAATCACAACTCTTGGTTCAAAGCTTTAAATGGACGTTAGCTCGATTAAAAAGCGACGAGATTAGGATAATTTAAATCCTAATTTAGTTCGATCTTAAAATTTTATATAGATATATATATATATATATATATATATATATATATATATATATATAATATCAATCGATTTGCAATATTTAGGATATTAGAATTAAATTAAGAGAATTAGCTTAGGTATCCCTCATTGCGTCTGAAACTGTGATATTAAGTTAATACGTAAATATTAAAATATATACGATGATATGTAAATGTACCTACGTGTTAGATTATATATAATAACGTCGAACTTCGTTCGAGAATATAGGCCGCCCAAGTGCATAGATATTTGTAATTTGATCATCTGTGATAAGCGATAAAAAGGATCTCTAAGGATATTAATAATCGTATGAATATGTGCACATAAAAACTGTGATAGAAAGTTTTTTTTTCTTTCTTTTTTTTTCTTTTTTTTTTTTAGAATTTTTCGTTATCTGTGATATCGAATGGGGCAAGAAAAAGATCGTCTGTGATATGAAATTTGATCTCAAGATATGCTTTAAGATAAATCTATTACTGTGTCTTCCGATATTTGCAATATTAGCTTTTAAGATAATCGTTTTAAGATAATCCAAACTGTGATAATAGTTCGTAACGTTAAAAAGAAAAACAAAAAAAAAAAAAAAAAGGGATACAATTAATCGTAGGCATATAATTTTTTTTCTTTTCATTTTTTCTTTGTTTTCGTTTTTCTTGATTTTTTGGATCATACCTTAAGCGATATTTTGTGATACATAGTTAATTATCTATCGATCGTAGAAATACTTTGGTTCATGCGATCGATATCTCGTTTCTGATTCATCTATTACTCGAATTTCGTGTGTCGATTGTTTTGCATTTTGATGTATTAGTTCGAAAAAATTAATGTAATTTGTCTACTTCATTTTACTTTCGAATATCATTTCCTACGTATACTTTAGTCTTACTCTCACGTATATCTACTTAAATTGTGTTGCGTTTTCGTTTTTCCTTTTTTTCTTTACTAACTTGGATAGCATGATCCAATTATTAGTTTTGCGTTTAAGTTACGATTGTAATTGCTTTTAAATAAATAAATAAATACTGTGTGATTTTTCGACATCATAAATTATTTTTCTATCTACCTACGATCCTCCTTCATCCCCCTTTTCATTACAAAATATTTTAATAAGAGAGTTAGGTGTATATATTTAGTAGTGCAAAAAAAAAAAAAGAAATTACTCGACAAAGTCATAAAAAAAAAAAGAATCTAAAAGAAAGGGTGAATTATTAATTGTTAGTATCAACTACGTACTTACAAAATAATAAAGTAAGTCATTCGAAAATCTGATAAGTCGTATGTTAAAAATATTTTACATGCGAAAAAAAAAAAAAAGGAAAAGAAAAAAAAATAATATAACAAATATTATTTGTCTCGTGAAATAAAGCAAAATAATCGTTAGCATACCCTCTTAATAGACACGTATTTAAAAATGTAGAACTACGTTAATAATGATTTCGAAAAGAACGGATGAAAAAATAATTTTTCAAGATAAACAAAAAAAAAAAAAAGAAAATAAAAAAAAAATCTGACAGAAAAATTTCCCGCTTCTTCGTTAAAAGTTCGTTGCCCCATCTATCACAGGACCCTTCAACCCTCTGAACCTGCAAAGTTTCCTTGCTGATTCATAGATGGCGTCTGTTAGAAGGGCCGTATGCCCTTCTCTTTCGCGCTCAAAAAAAAAAAAAAAAAAAAAAAGAAAGAAAAAGAAAAGAAAAGGAAAAGAATATATATAGATAAAAAAGGAGATTAAAAAAAAATAAATAAATAAAAGATAAGAAAAAAAATCGATTACATTACTGACACGAATGTAAGATCTCCAATTGGTACAAAAAAAAAAAAAAAAAAAAAAAGAACAAAGAAAATAAAATAAAATATAAAAAAATCAATTACATTACTGACACAAATGTAAGATCTCCATTCAATTGTCACAAATAATTTCGTAGGATTTATAAACATTGAAAAAGATATTCGACGATATTCAACGTTTTATCCCGCATTAATGTAGGGAGGGAAAAAAATGAGAATAAAAAGGAATTAAAAAAGAAAGAAAAAAAAAAAGAAAAGAAAAGAAAAGAAAAGAAAAAATTATTAATACATCGAACAAATTGTCAGGTAACACGTGACACGATATATCTCATATAATTCGACACAATACAACGAGAATACCTTTATACGCCCACTAAAATACTCATGCGATGTATTAAGAAAAGAAGAAGAAAAAAAAAAAAAAAAAAAAAGAAAAAAGGAAAAAAAAAACATTGAAAGGAAAAAAAAAAGGTAAGAAAAGAGAAACGATTGGGATAAGAAGAAAGATCTCGAACGATTGCGTCTCTGAGGGCTCGAAAAAAATATTTCTCTCTCTAGGGGGATCAGATTACCTACATTAACCGTCATTATATGCTGGTAGCGAAATACCTGAAAGCCTTCATTATATTTCTTACGATTCAATACAACTTTCCATTTAGATTATCGGCCTGATCTTCGCGGATCAAAAATAGCCTAACGCGCGTAACGTGGCTCTGAAAACGTCGCAACACGATACGCCACACGATAGAAGAACCTTAGGGTAGACCTAAGATAGGTCTTAGGTAGACCATACAGAAGAGAGTCTTAACTTGAAAGATTTTACGCCACATAAAAGAATTCTTCCACAATCTTTTCTCTCTCTCTCTCTCTCTCTCTCTCTCTCTCTCTCTTTCTCATTTTTCTCGTTCTCTTATACGATCGTGGGACACCCCTCCTATATAATCTTCCTCCCAAAGTGGCAGAGTATTGGGTTACGTTTTCGAAACTTTTCGAAAATATTGTCAAATATTTTTGATACCCAACGAGAGAAAGGTCCGACGACCCTCTTCCCTTCATTCCAATTCTATACTTAAAACGATGATCTTTTATCTTTTAAATATTTTTTTTTTTACTTTCTTTTCTTTTCTTTTCTTTTTTTTTTTTTCTTATCACTGATACATCGTTTCTCATAATTAAACTATTAAGAAGTTAATTATTTGTACTGAAGACTCTAAAGATTTCTTTTTCTTTCTTTTTCTTCCTTTCTTTTTATTTTTTTTTATTTTTTTATTTTTATATTTTTTTATTTTTTTTTTTTTTTTTAATGTGAACAATCCAATCATGTTAATCGAAAAGAAGAAACGTATACAAGTGTTCGCGAAGGAAGACACGTTCACTTCATTTATCCCAGTCAGACGAATACATTTACGTCCCTTTAGGATACTGACGATACCCTAGCAATTTTTAAAAGACGTTTCCCTTTGTAAGACAACCCAGCATTATGGAGTGATTTTCGAGTTATTCCGACTTATTCCTCACAAAAGGCAACCCAGGCCAGCGGATCTCTATTGTAATATACTTCTTGCGACATTGGCGTCGACTCGTCGCTACGATAATTCTAATATTTCTTATATCTTTTAGATATAAATTATATATATATATATATAAAAACAAACAAAAAAAATATGCTTTACGAATTAACCTGAAATGATTTAATACTCGTAGCCGATTTCTCTTTTGTTTTTTATTTTTAAATAAAAATAGAAGAAAAAAAAAAAAAAAGAAAAATAAAAACAAATTATCGTTCATTATTGTCATGAAATTGTTACTCGATGAAGATTTATTCGATTGCAATTTTTTGTCGTACGTAATAGATATTTCTTAAATGATGCTAAAAACGCTATGCAGAAAAAAAAATTTTATATATATGTATATATATAAAATACAATGGAAAAGTAAATTTTAAAAAAGAAATGAAGATCGACGAAAGCGCATACGTTCGATCTCTACGACAATGGTAGAGGCATTGAGTTCGAAGCGCAATGCAAACTGTCTCGAGGCTTAGCGAGACCAGTCTTCTCTACCAGAATATTGTAGGGAGACAAATTTCGTAAAAATGTACCTTTTCGACTCTTAAAAGGGACAATTATTGTATTATTTGACGCCATTTAAGCTTGGAAAAGTGAAGTTAAAGACTTTCCACGGATCGGATCACACTCTGAAAAGAGAGAATCTCTCTTGGGAAACCGTAAGAATAACATTCGAAGATCTACCAGAGACATAGAGAGAGAGAGAGAGAGAGAGAGAGACTCAATTGTAAAAATAATTCACAATGTGAAGTGATTCGAAGAAGTTATTCTTGAGGCTGAACAGCCTGCGCGAACGGGACGAAACGAAGAAAATATTTTCGAAATACCCAATAACCAAAAGAATCGTTTCGAGTCCAGGTGTTGGTTGGTTTGGCTTATTGGCTCTGATAATAGACTGATATTAAGTCACACATAACGTCAAAATCTTCGATCAACTTATATCCCTTTTGCGCCAGGTGAACGAACGCTCCCACTCAAAGCCCTTCGACTATCGTCTTCTTTGAAGGAACCTTCGAACTCGATTCAAATTCGAATTCGACAAAACGAGCTGTATGAAGAAGAAGAAGAAAAAAGAAAAAGAAAAAAAATTGATATATCACAAAAATTAAACAATTCTCGAATTAAATCTCTAATGTGAAATGGAATTTATCGAAGCGTTAGAGAAATCCTTGGATAAAAGAAAAAGAAAAAAAGAAAAAAAGGTATTTCGAGAAAGTCATTCGAGATCATTTCGATGATACTTAAAACTCGAAAATAAATATACTTAGCCCGTGTCGACGAAATCGAGATTGGATCGAAAAGGAAATACGAAAGGAAAGATAAATCGGAACGTGTTCTTCCTTTTCTCTCTCTCTCTCTCTCTCTCGCTCTCTCTCTCTCTCTCTCTCTCTCTCTCTCTCTCTCTCTCCATTTAGGTAACAATTTTTCTTAGGTCCCACCGACAATATCGGCTCGCGCGAAATAACGACACGCCAAGCCTATTCCCTTACAGCAATCCTCCCACGCATTCTGGCCAATTCGTGAAGAGAGCAGAAAAGAGAGAATTGGTCCCTCACACTTGGCTACACATCGGCATCACATATATATATATATATATATATATATATAAGAGATGCCTCCTCTTCGGAGGTCTTTCTTTTTGAGGCGAGGACTAGAGTCCGATTCCTTTGTGAACACGTGCACGAGAAATCGTAAATCTAACTAAAGAAAAGCCCATTCCACAGAAAATGAAAGACGTGTAGCAACAGAGGAAGAGAGAGAGAGAGAGAAAGAGAGAGAAATAATAAGGAGATATATACTGTGCAACGCACACACACACACACACACACATCAAGAAGACATCCATAGACCTCGAAGAAACCTATACTAAGTGGATAATGGGCCAGTGGTGTAGTCGACTCCTCCATCGGAGACTACCCTTAAGCGTTTACCACTTTAAAAGACTCTATGTAATCTCGTGGAAGCTACGACCATGTTACATATACATATACATATACATATATATATATATTTATATATATATATATATATATATATATATATATTCAGGAAACGCGCAAGGACCACTAAACTTCTCGACGTTGAAGATCCATTGTGTCGGCTGTATCCTCCTCCATTGTAGAAAGCGGCTGAATGATAGAAATATTTGTATCTTAGGACTCTCAGCTAGGACTCTAGTATGTCTATCTCTCTGTCTGTTCTCTTCTTCTCGAGAAGGCAAAGATCTATACGCACTAACGCAGATCTATCTCAACAAAGAATCAATAAAAGATGTAGCTTATCTTATTATCAACGAGAACCATTACTCCTTTTTCGTCCGTTCATCGTTCAATTTTCTTTCAGATCAATTTTTTTTTCTATCTTCGATCGATCATCGGTATTACATTCGATTGATAATTGAAATCGAATAAAGACAATTAGATAAATAATAAAAATCTGTGTATTAGGTTGGTGCGAATGAAATGTCGGATTCTTAAGTGAATATATTAAAGAAAATCCGGCATTTCATACGCACCAACCTAATAAAATCAATGGAGAAATTCTTAAAAGTATCGTAAACCATAAATAATAATCTTAAATGCTATTTCTTTCTTTTCCTTCTCTTTTCTTTTTTCTTTTTTTTCCTTTTTCTCGACTATTACGACTCGACGTACATTATCAATGGACAGACAGTTATTCGTTTACATTGAACATCAAACTTTCAACAGAAGCACCTTCGTTAGTAGTTTAGAAAAGTAATTTACCAAAAGGAAAATGATTGGTACGATCTGGGATATGGTAGTTAACAAACGGGTGAAAGTTAACGGCAGCTAAACGTCGTTAAGGGATATATAGAGAAGAAAGGGCCAGCCAGACGGGGAGATATAGAAATTTGACCTTTCGTTGAGCCCTGTCGTCCAAATGTTTTCGACGACCGTTCTAAATATATGAAAAAAGACGATGTAGAGAAAAGAAGGGCAGTTTATCTTTCTCTCTCTCTCTCTCTCTCTATTTTTTCTTTTTTTTGCTCTCCAAAAATCTTTCTCCTTGTCGTCGATATTTGTCAAGTGAAAGGAGAGCGAGAGAGAGAGAGAGAGAGAGAGAGAGAAAATACGAATGGAGTCAATGGGATTTGTCAGAATAGTTTCAACTTTCAACCAAGGACACGTGTGCGTGTGGCTCGCATTACGGACGTAAAACACTTTTTTTTACAAAGGTTCCCCCAAATTTTGCGCACATGCCTGAACATTCATTCCCTCCCTTCCTCCCTCTCTCCCACTTGCTGGCCCAATGTCAGTCACGGTGGTCGTATGCATACATATGTATACATACATATAAAAGTGTATATATATATATATTATATACTTCATGTAGGGTGTTACAGGCTATCTCTCTCTCTCTCTCTCTCTCTCTCTCTCTCTCTCTCTCTCTCTCTCTCTCTCTCTCTCTCTCTCTCTCTCTCTCTCTCTCTTTCTCTCTGTCTCGAACCAATTATTATTACTCTTGGATCGAGCACTTCCGCTTGCCTTTGGCTATTCAAGTGGGAGAAGAAGGCGCATCATACGAAATACGAACCCCTTCGCACGTTTTTCTTCAGGCGACTTTTGACATCGCCAAGATCGGCCGCTTCCTGCTTCCGAGAATATGATCCACGATGCTGCTGCTTCCGAACTTGTTATTAAAGAGAAGAAAAACCGAACAATGTTTTTTTTTCTTCTTCTACAAGAAAGAAAAAACAGCAAAAAAAAAAAAAAAAAAAAAAAAAGAAAAAAAAAGAAAAAGCAAAAGAAAAAAGAAAGAAAGAAAAATAAAATCACGGACGGATTTGTGCGGGAGACTTGTGTCTCTGTTTCCTGTTTTTCTTGAAAACTTCTTTTTTTCTTCCCCCCTTTTTTTTTTTTTTTTTTTTTTTTTTTATAAATATATACCAATATCGAAAAAACAAATACAATTTATATAACCATTACGTTAGATTTATGAAAATCTTTCTCCGATTTTCGAGATACTCTCATATTGGGATCGATCTCAAATTCCTTCATTTTCTTTATCGCGAGAGACAAAGAAAGAGTGAAAAGAAAAAAAAAAATATATATGTATATATATATAGTTAATAAAAGAAGAACAGAAGACGTCTCGCGTCTATTAATAGATAATCACTTCCAGCTCGCGTTTCAAAAGAAAGAGAAAAAGAAAAATAAGAGAAAGGGAGAAAGGGAGTAAGGATAGAGCGCAACGAGAAAAGAAAAAAGAAAAGAAAATAAAATAAAATAAAATAAAAGGAAAAAAGGGGCCCTTCGAAAGAAGCCCTATGCGAGAAAAAAGAGCTCACTGACCACGTGCAGACGCACACGTGACGTCGTGGGAAAGGCGATGGTAAAGATAAGCAAAAAAAAAAAAAGGAAAAGGTGATAAAAAAAAGATTGTTAAGTTGGAAGGACGCGAAGGGAAGCGAGAAAAAAAGAAAAAAAAAAGAAAAAAAAAAAAAAAAAAAGAAATTGGAGTCTCGCGATGGGATACGTCGATGGGATATACATTAGAAGGCATCTTAAAAAGTTGTGCGACATCGACCCACATTTTTTTGCTTTGCCAAAAAAATGACCTCCACTCTCTCTCTCTCTCTCTCTCTTCTGAACAATGGACCAAACGTGCAGGTGTATTAAAGTACGTAAAAACTCTCGAGGTCGAAATAGATACAAAAAAAAAAAAAAAAAAAGATACAGATATATAAGGGAGAAAAAAGTATTCGTTTGCGATAGGAATGAAAACGAAAAGGAAAAAGAAAAATTATAAAAATAAAATGAAAATAAAAAAGAAAAGAAAAAAAAAAAAAAAAGAAAAAAAAGAAACAAAAAAGAAAGCGACATCCTCTCGAAGTATCGTTTAACACGCAGATCAAATTTCTCGAAGGCATCGATCGCAT
>NC_062197.1:1206072-1208572 GCF_912470025.1 Vespa velutina
TATATATATATATATATATATATATATATATATATGTCTAACAATGGATGACTCTTGGAAGGAAACGAAATAGAAGAAACGAAATGAAAAGAATAGAAAGGAAGAATAGAAAAGAATAGAAATATGCGATCGAAGTGGTGGATACGAGGACGGTCGTTTTAAATCTCTCGTCGAGTAAGAAGCAACTTAGAAGACCGAGAGAGAAAAAGAGAGAGAGAGAGAGAGAGAGAGAGATAGATAGATAGATAGATAGATAGAGAGAGAGAGACATCTCCGTGTTTGCTTGTGTTTGCGCGGTCCCGCGGAAAATCTATTGAGCCGATGGTTCAACAATCCCTCATGGAACCCATTGTGGCAGGCCACGACGGTTGTTATGGTTTCCCGTAGAATATTTGGAAGACTGGTACTCCCAGCTCGTTGTTTAGGGTACGGTTGGGGGTGTAAACGGGGCCTGAGGTGGGCGCAGTCAAATCTTTCTTTCTCGAGTCCCTCATCTTCTTCTTCTTCTTCTTCTTCTTCTTCTTCTTCAACCTTCTTTCCAACCAACCCCTGTCTCTTTGTCGTCGTTAGGAATTTATTTCGATTTGGGACTCTCTTTCTTTCTCCCTCTCTCTCTCTCTCTTTCTGCTTTGATCTAGCTCCACGTACATAGTCATTTTTAAGATCGATTAGCTGGATATCAATGGTTCGTCAAAAGTCTTAACGCGTTCACTGCGATCGCTCGGCACACGCACGAAAGTCGTATCGTAAATATTAGAGATAAAGTTTAAGATTCCTAACGCGACGGTCTTTTTATCTCAAAAAAACAAAAAGACAAAAAAACAAGAAATTAAGAAAAAAAAAAAAAAAAAAAATACAAGATTGAGGTTTAATGCTCGTCCAAGGAACGACGTTCTTCATCTCTCTTTTACGAGTCCTAAGATTTAACGAGGGGAATCTTATAAAACACTTGGATTCTTCAAAGAAAAGATTCCTTAATATACCAAACGATCAAGTTTAATTATTAGAGATGACACGTTCGATAAATCACTTTGGATAGTCTGTTTTCCATAGGGGAAGAGATAGAAAGACCAGAATGATTGTGAACGCGAGTCGAATAGTTCGTCCTTCTTCTTTCTTTTTTTCTTTTCTTCCACCTCTCCTCTCCCTCCTCCCCCCGCCATCCTGAAGAAGCATCTCAACGGTCTTTTAAGAATACCTTTGGTGGTATTTTCAACAAAACACTAACAGTCGTACGATACGATGACGTTCGTTTTATAACCGTACACATACATACTACCATACACGATACACAATTAGGCCCCCACGGAGTAATGTACAAACTGCATGACACACGATTCTCTTCGTCTAAATTCTTTTTAAACATTATTCGCGAAAGGAAGAATTTTCAACAATGAAATCCCTAAGACGAGATCCAAAGTGTCAATGAAATCAAAACCTGCGAAGAAAATGGAATAACAGAATGGCTGTACTCTCTTCTTTCTTGAAAAAAAAAAAAAAAAGAAAGAAAAGATGCATCAGATAAAAGAGAGAGAGAGAGAGAGAGAGAGAGAAAGAGGAAGGATCTCCAATGAAAACTGGACGTTTCAAATCACGTACATAAAATATCTACGTACAACGAATCCACTTTCAAACGATCCTTCTTCCATTTCTTTCTTTTTATTTTATTTTATTCTTTTTTTTTTCTTTTTTTTTTTTTTTTGACCAGTCAGTTTAGTACCAGCTGGTTAACACAAAGATGTTCATGCTGACAAAAATATTTAACAACAATCACCGTTGTCCTAAGTGTCCCCTGGTGATCGTACAGAATGGAAGCGTGGCTTCGCTTTTTCTACGAAAATTGCACTATTGTCACGTGGACACAGGAGAACGCCAGGGAAAGGTTTGACGAGAAGACTAGTTTCTTTAGATCGGCTCGATGTTTACCTACCGTGATCTTTTCACGTGAAAATCAGTTTCACAGACTTGTTACGTATTATTTCGAACGGATATATATCGTTCGCAACTATTTCTTTTTTTCTTCTTCTTCTTCTTCTTTTTTCTTCCCTCAAAACCTAACGACAATGCAACGCCTTGAACTTCTGAGGAACACCTACGACGAAACAGATGTTAGCTCTCGTGCAGAGAGTCTGAAAGAGCATTTGCGAATTTAAACTAGATCGCGTATGTGTCGCTCGTTAGTCAATTCTTAGGAATGGCCGAATTGAAAATTCAAATAACACCTTTGTAAGATAATATATCTCAGATAATGGAGAGGACTCTGTCGATCATTGCTGATCAAAAAAATCTAATTATATTTCGTAAGATTCTTTTTTCTTTTTTTTTTTCTTTTTTTTTTTTTTTTTTTTTTTGATACTGTCATTTCACAAATATCAAGAAGTATATAATTTACGTGATTGCTTGATGATAATGGACGTTAAAAAGAGAGAGAGAAAAAAATCCCTAACGTCCTTAGGAGGGCCACAGATCTCTTTTCTTTTCTTTCTTTTTTTTCTTTCAA
>NC_062197.1:1213572-1226072 GCF_912470025.1 Vespa velutina
TTCTTGAAAACGAGAATGTCATTTTCTTCGGTACTCGAGCTATCTCTCCGAAGTCAATGTAACACGAAAACGAGACCAAAGTATGTACTGAATAAAAAAGGAATTACTCGGCCTTTGGTTCTAGATCGAAATGATTTTCTACGCGTTCTCGACACGGTTAATCCGCAGAATTTCCGCGCCACTTTTCCGCGCTTCCGTCGCGCTCGTACAAGACTTTCTCTTTCTCTCTCTCTCTCTCTCTCTTTCTCTCTTACACACACACACACACACACACACATACACACATATCACATACACGCACACTCGTATTCTCTCTTTTTTACGATACAAAAGCAAACTACATTCGTCACAGTAACACGAGAAGATATTTCACATCTCTTACGAGCGATGTAACACAATAAAAGCAAGATTGGAGCCTAAATTCATTGTCCGATTTGAAGTTAAGTCAAGGTGTTTCGGAGTTTCTCATCGCGTTTCAGAGAAATCCGCGATGCATTCGAATAGGACGGACGAGAACGGAACTTTCGTCACGCCGATTTTTCGCCCTCAACGATATACGTTTGCCGCAACTCGCGAGAAATATTGTAAAGAGGAAAAAGAAAAGGGAGAAAGAGAGAGAGAGAGAGAGAGAGAGAAAAAGAAACCAAGAATAGGACCACCCGTTCCACCGATTTGACGTACGGTCTACTCGTTTTTTTTTTCTCTTTCTTTCTTTCTTTCTGTGCTTTCTTTTGGACCAAACGATACGCCGATTTCGATGCTTTAGCTCCCTGCTTTTACAAGCCGCCGCTCCCATCTCTCTCTATCCCTTTTCTCCTTGTCACACTTCTTATTCCTTATGTCGTAGATGCCGCACACACCCACGCCATTCTTTTCCGCTCGCTAATATCCCATGACGATCCATCGCGTTCAAAATGATCCTTACGAGCAACTGTTCTCTTTCTCTCTCTCTCTCTCTTCGTTTTTCTTCTTCTTCTTCTCGTAAAAATGAAAATTTACGAGTAAAACGGAATAACACGATTCGTGTACGTCCTTCCCCTCCCCCCCCTTTCATCTATATAACCTATCTATATCAGAATTCTTTCGAAATTAAAAAAAAAAAAAAAAAAAAAAAAAAAAAAAAAAGGAAAGAAATATCGCCTACCCTTGTCACCGAAAAATGTTAACGAAAGTTGTTAACGAAAAATAATCATTTAATACACGTGAACACGCTAGAATCGAATTCGAGTAGCTCTTGAATTTCTCTGTTATTACATAGTTTACAGGAGCGGAACGTATCAGGAGAGAAAGAGAGAGTTGCCATTACTGTCTCGTTATTCACGAATATAATTTGCTCATTCATTCACACCAATGAAAAATGATTCTCTGTTATACTTTCGGATGTTTTACGATCGTATATTCATTTTAAAAGAAATTTAAATTTCTCTCTCTCTCCCTCTCTCTCTCTCTCTCTCTCTCGCTCGCTCGTTTTAAATTTCTCATTTTAATCCCAAAGATAAGATTATTTTATTATTCAAACGTTAAATATCAATGACGTTTCTTGTTAAAACGATGGAAGAATTTGAAGGAAGAAAGAAAACAAAGGAATAGAAATAAATAAGTAAATAAAAAGCAAAGACAAAGACAAAGAGGAAAGAAAAAAAGAAAAAAAAAAAAAGGGAGAAGAGAAGATGACACGAGAAGAAGGATAATTTATTTTCACAGGATTCACCAAATCGTTTTATAATAATACGAAAGCGTCTTCATTCTCTTCCTATGGGTTTTTTCTTCCTTCTTTCTTTCTTTCTTTCTTTCTTTTTTTTTTTTTTTCCTTTGTTTTATCACTTTTTACTACTACTTCTACTACTACTATTAGTATTACTACTATTATTACTACTAAAGGTCTCCGCAAGATGCACGTAATGATACATAAGAGTCCATCTTTTTCTTTTTCTTTTTTCTCCCTTTTTCTTTTTCTTTTCTGTTTTATTTTTCCTTTTTTCTTTTTTCTTTTAATCTTGCACGATGACCACGATGTCTCTAACGAATAATAATGGCAATGGTTAAATTGTCCATGAAATAAGATAAAGGGAAAATGGTGACAACGAATACTGGTGCTCTTTGGAAATTCCGTAAAAGTCATTAAACTATAATGAAAATAAAACGAGAGAGAGAGAGAGAGAGAGAGAGAGAGATTAAGAGAAAGAGAAAGAGAGAAAGAGAGAAAGAGAAAAGAGAAAAGAGAAAGTGAAAGAAAAATAGAGAGTAATAAAGAAAAAAAATAAATTCTTTTCACGACGGGACCACAATATATTGTTTTGTACCCTTCAGAGGTTTATTGCGTCGACGGGGCACTTGTTATGGCGATGGATGCACGTGTTCTAATGGATGCGTCAGTCCCTCCCTCTCTCTCTCTCTCTCTCTCTCTCTCTTTCTCTCACCCTTTCTGTCTTTAATAGCATAGAGATATACGGAACTGGTGGGTTAGAGAAAAAAGAAAAAAGAAAGCAACGAGAAGACAAAACGAAGGTATTCTCTAAAGCCCAAAGTTAAATCAAAGAAGTATCTCTAAAAGTTGAATTCGAAGGATAGACGAGATGAATGATGAGCCGTTCTTCTTCAGGTACGGATTCAAGTCTTCTAAACTAAACACGTTTAATCTAATCAGATATATTTTTTTTCCTTTTCTTTTTCTTTTTTTTTTTTTTTTTTTTTTTTTTTCATTCCACGACGAAAAAAATCTACAACGAATGGGAGTATCGTTTTGACGTTATTTTACGAATCAAAAAGTATCGGCGAAGTAACAATAACTGTTAATGTTAACATTATATTTATGTTTCCAATCGTAATCGTAGGATAAATAAAATCGAATAAAATCAAATAAAAAATGTACTGTCTCTATCTCTCTCTATCTCTCTCCTACTCGTTCGCTATCGTACCAATCTCGAAGGGTTCTTAAGTTTGACCTCGAAGCAAAAGCCGTCTGTAAGTACACACACGTCGAGCGAATGTTTCGTAAGTAAACTTAGTTGAAGAAAAAGAAGAAAATGAAGAAGAAGAAGAAGAAGAAGAAAAAGAAGACAAAAAAGAAAAAGAAGAAGAGTAAGAGGAGAAATACGAAGGTGCATCCCTGAAAGGGCATCGCTATCTGGCGCGGAAATCTTGGAGGACCCTCGTCCTCTCCTCTCTGTGTTCTATCACGTCGTATTCTCTCTTTCTCTCTCTTGTTCTTTATCTCGCTCTCGTTCTCACTTTTTCCTCGTCTCTCCTTCGAAACTGAAGACTCTGACTCACCACCCTTGCACGTGTTCAATTTCAGCCCCTTTGAAAGCTCGTTCCTTATCCCTACGCGCTGGTCAGGATCGTCGAGAGAAAAATCGTGAAGCGTGGTCGAATAAGCAGAACGAGAGAGATCCTTTCTCGGCCGAGTGCTCCGCCCACAGGACCCTTCCTTCCTGGACACCAAGAGGAGAAAGGATCGAGAGTCTGGAAAGACCCATCAAACTGCTTCGTCTTTGCATCGAGTGAGAGGGAGTGAGAGAGAGAGAGAGAGAGAGAGAGAGAAGAAAAAGCTGGTAGAAGCGGTAAAGTAAAAACCAAGTTGGACCAAGATCGAGTCTTTACTTTTCAAACGTCGTCGGCAGATGATTCTTCCTTTGCGAAAAGTCATTGTTACCACTCTTAAAACTTCACGTAAATCTACGTCGATCCTCCTCCTCCTCCTCCTCCTCCTCCTCCTCCTCCTCCTCCTTCTCTTCTTCTTCTTCATCTTTTTTTCACGCGGCTTCTTTTCTTCCTTGACCAAAGTAATTCTTACTATCCAATATTGTCAATAAGAATGAATGAATCTTAGGCGCGGTCAGGGCGTATACAATTCGCAAAGAATTCGAATGTATAACGACGTTAATTTTATCGTATCGAAAGAAATAAAATTGAATTGAAGTAGAATGATCATTCTAAAATCGGGCGTTTTGTAGGGCCGACACTTTATGAAATGCTCCCTCATTTCTACGATTTTATTATTGTTAGAATAAAATAGAACCAATTGATATTTGATCTAACGATCGATACAAATAAATCGAAACAAAGGGTAATTAGATATACGTATATAATTTTTATTTATTTCATCGATCGTCCTAAAATTGATATGCACTAAGTTTAATAGATGAAATGCGTCAGTCAATTTTTCTCTTCTTCCTCTTTTATCAACGCTCCTTTCCAATGCTCCTGAGTTATGAATTAATCTCTTATTAGTGTATCTCGTAATTCATGCGATAATAACACGAATGACGATAATCGAAGGGAAGAAAATATATAATGTTATATAAAAATGTTCTACAAAAATTCTTTAAATGGTTAATTGTTTAAACACTTATAATTAATTTTTTATTGTATATCATATATACTTATAACTAAATTTATATACTATAGATACTTATACGTATATACGATAATCTTATACAAGAATGTTTTCGAATATATAAAATTTGATTACATATCAATTCGAGCTAAAGAATCCAAGATAATATATATTTTTCATTCATACGTTCATAAAAATCTTTCGTATCCTGCGCGTCGTCAATCCTTCATTGCAGAAGTTCTAGAGAAAATGAGAAAAAAAAAAATAAAAAAAAAACAAAAAAAAAAATAAAAAAAATAAAAAAACAAAAAATAAGAAGATAAAAAATAAAGAACGAATCTCTTGGTGAACAATGAATTTCGTTGGATCGAAGAAGAGAAATAATGTGAAAGAAAAGGAATGCGTTCCATTCTTTTGGCAATAAGAAAAAAAAAAAAAAAAAAGAAAAAAAAAAAAAGAAAGAAAAAAGACAAAACAAAAAAAGAAAAGGACGAACGGAAGGAAGGAAGGAAGGAAGGAAATCGAATAGACAGGATGACACGGTCTACGTTAATCCAACGATAGAAATCTCTTGGGTCACCGTCAATGACGCCGCCACCGGTCATCCAACGAATAAGAGCGACCGAGCGAAAGACAGAAAGAGATAGAGAAAAAGGAAGAACAGTCGAAGGAAAGAAGAAGAAGAAAAAGAAGAAGAATAATAATAAGAAAAAAAAAGGATATGGGGAAGGGGAGAACGTATAATTTATAACGATAATCCTTTAAGAATGGATCCGTGCTTCGAAAGGCAGATTCACGCTTCTCCGAGCATCAATAAGAGAACGGTATATATGCTAGTTTCTTTCTTTCCCCCATTTCCCCCCGTTCTTCTTCTTCTTCTTCTTCTTCTTCTTCTTTCCACCCTTCCCCTTCCCCTTTGACCTTTCGAAATCCACTTTTACTTTTACTTCCTCTACTTCTTTCTCCCCCTCTCATATCTTAAAAATTTCAACCGAATCTCCTCTATCGTATCGATCGTGCAGAAACGAACTCGGGGGAGAAAAAGATTTTTCTACGTAGTTCACGACATGTTTACATAGCTGCAGCACAACTGTTTATTTAGGAACATAATGGTGCCTTCTAAACGAGAGAGAGAGAGAGAGAGAGAGAGAGAGAGAGAGAGAGAGAGAGAGAGAAAGAGAATACGTATGGCAAAGATTTTTACTCCCTCTCCTTTTCCCCTTCCTTCTTTATCCCCTTGTCTTCTTCTTTTTTTCTTCTCCTCCTTCTCCTCTCTTCTTCGACTACTACTACTACTACTACTACTACTACTACTATTCTCTATTTTATCCTGGTTTTACGAAAAATCTGTGATCACATGTTCCTCATTCCTAACGTACATACGTCGAAAGAGATTCTAGATCGAAGTTTACGTCCGCACTCGAAAACTGTATAACAAGTACTATTTGATATTGAGATACACACAAGCCTTGTCCTCGAGATTCTCTTTATCGTATACATATATATACATGTATATGTTTGTTAACCTTTGAGAAACGTCCTTCGTACCTCTGTCTCTCTCTTTCTCTCTCTCTCTCTCTCTCTGTTTCTCTTTCTCTCTTTCAAACTCTGTATATATGTATATCCATACTACATGTTTATATTCTTTTCCGACGGTAATGTTATCGTCGAACGAAACAATTCCACGAAATTCTGAATCATTCATTGATTCCTCTATTTTTCATTAATTAATACGACATATCGACAGGGTCGGGGGGGGGGGGGGGGACGGAATAAACGGATATTTGAACTTTTCGCCACGATTAAATAGACATGATAACTTTTTATATAACATTATCGACGAATTTTAAAAATATATTTTATTTATAAAGTCGATATTATTACGACATGCGATTACGATTTCACACGGTACTTTTTTTTCCTTTCTTTTGTTTTGTTTTTTTTTTTTTTTTTTTTTTGTTTCTTTTCCTTCTTTTTCCTTTTTTTTTTTTTTTTTTTTTTTATTTTTACATCTATTTCTCAATCAAGTTTTTCATAAATAAAATTAATTTATCATTTGATCTTATTACGCTTCCTAACGACGAACTATTATTTGTTGATGTACGTATGTACAATTACCGGATTATTATTTATTAAATCTAAATTTATTATAATAATTGTATCTGTAAAATAAAAATTAGCTTGGAGAGGGTTAGAAGTAAAAAAAAAAAAAAACAATAAAAAGAAACAAATTTATCTCTTTAAAAATGATCTAACGTTCGGAGAATGTTAGAAGGCGTCGAGGGTGTACCAAAAAGCAAATCTACCTATATAAACCAAAAAGGATTCACCCTCGTTTTCTTTTTCTTCTTCTTCTTCCTCCCCCGTTCTACGAGGCATTGAAAATGATGAAATTCGCTATTGAAACGAAATACGTGACGCCGCATGAGTCGAGCGAGTTAGTCGAAAAAGATCGAGAGATCGTCAGATCGAGAAAGAGAAAGAGAGAGAGAGAGAGAGAGATAGAGATAGAGATGCTAAATGAAAAAGGATGGAAAGAGAATGATCTCTTTCTAAATCTTTTTTTCACGAAAGAGATCCCAATGAGTGCATCCACCCACGTTAAATTTACCTTTGAAATATATTGTACCAGGCAAAGTTCCCGAATGGTTCCGAGATCTTTGCATCCGGCCAAGAATACGATGGGATTCATTTCGTTTTCTTACGGAGTGAAAGAGAGGTAAGAAAAACGGGAGAAACTTTAGGACGAGTCGACAAATGCGATCCCAAAAAAAAGTTTGCGGATTCAACGCGCTCGCAAGAAGACACCCCCACGTTTTCACGTTCTTGCTTTTACACATAAGTACATATATACATGCATGCGTGTATATATATGTAGATAGTTATACGAAGAGACGAATTGAATGGCCTCGTTTTGCAGGTTCGAACCTGTACGAACGAGCACGAACAGGTCGCGACGAGGAAAAGCATCGAAAGAAAGAAAAAAAAAAAAAAAAAAAAAAAAAAGAAAAAAAAAGAAAGAAGGAAGACACTTTTGCTTCGTGCGTGCCCGTATGTTTGCGTAATCCTCCATATCAAAGGCAACGAAGAATTCTCCTCTTCCTCCTCCACCCTATTTTTCACGTAAAAAGGAAATTCGAGAAACGTGTTCGAACTTGCACGCGAGCTGGATCGCTTCTCCTACCATTTTCCTTTTTTTCTTTTTCTTTTCTTCTCTTCCCTTTTCTTTTTCTTTCTTTTTTTTTTTTTGTGTGTTTTTTTCTTTATCTTTTTTTTTTTTTTTTCACTTCGGAACCCCCGTGAAATCGACTTGGGAGAATTGACTTTCCAACCTCGTTCTATCTTCTTAAGAATATATATAAAAAAAAAAAAAAAAAAAAAAAAAAAAAAGAAAGAAAAGTACAGGGCAAAAAAGAAATAAGTAATATTAATAAATAATATTTTGTCCCGAAAGATTTAAAAAAGAAAAAAAAAACCAAAATATATATATATATATATATGTATATAAATTTATTAAGGAACGTTTAAAAGTTGCGATCGAGAAGAAGGAGAAAAGAGAAGAAGAAGAAGAAGAAGAAGAAGAAGAAGAAGAAAAAAGGAAAGGAATTTTAAAAACAGTTTCGTCCGAAACTTGATCATCCCAATTCAAAGGCAAATGTTCGTTCTCCTGACCCAGAATCCCAACCCTTTTATCCGTATCTGTGTCCTATCCATGCGAAAGGGTTAACGGAAGCATGATCACAATAGGACAAGGAAAAGGATTTCCCTTTATCGTTGAAGGGATTCACCTGTGAAAGGGTTGAGCCAGTGAACAATACTAGAAATCCTAGAGTCGATCGATTCGGAAACGTTATCCGACAACACGACAAGTGTTAGAGTAACCGAGCCCGTTACTTAAAGTATTACTCGTTACGAGACTCCTCATACGATATAAAAAATCAAAATCGATGGAGAGAGGAAAAAAAGGGAGAGAGAGAAAGAGAGAGAGAGAGATAGAGAACGAAGCAGCTGGTTTTCCAGAAGAAGAAAAAAAAAAAAAATATGTATGTGGAAGAGCAGCTGCGAAAAATATTATTTTCTGGAAGAACTTAATACTCGTCGAGATCATTCGGCAGGTCTCTTTCGAAAGGAGAGAAGGAACACAACCCTTGATGTTTCTTTGATCCTTCTCGATTCGCTCTACTCCGATCGAAAATTTGTCTTATTCCCTAACCAGCCGCTACCACCCTTCCTTCCTACTCTCCCTCCCTCGCACTCCTGCCGACCGTTCCCTCCTGCTCACTTCTCTTCACTCAATCCAACCTACCTTTTATATATATATATATATATATATATATATATATTTTTTTTTTCTCTCGGCGATTACGTTCAACGGGCTCATACATACATCGTAAAGAACGAACGGACGGACACACGTGCACAGCTTGACACATCCATCAGAAGAAATTCACCCACTACCTTTTGTATGGAACAAGCTTCGTTTGACCCTTTTCTACCTGAATATCCCGTCAAAAATAGGGTGTTCTTACCCCGTACGGTGCTACCCCATTGAACCGTATAAGATATGCATCTACGTTCCTGAATACCCGAAGAAAATAAGGAAATTCCATCGGAGATTTTCGTGATTTTGAATAATATTGCATCCCCCTTTCTTTTTTCTTTTTTTTTTGGTTTCTTTTCTCTTTCTCTCTCTCTCCCTCCTTCGTCACAATCATCTCGTCGTTCCTCTCTCTCTTTCTTTCGTTTTGCCGTTTCGTACGCATCGCTCGGCTCGGACGTTTGAAAGGATGGAAAGGGTCCATAAGGGATGAGGATCTATAGGCGGCCCTTTTTATTGTACCATCGAAAAATTTCTACGGGACCGACTCGAATGGACAAAGGATTCCACGTACTTTCTGACGATGGACAAGCGACGGTAAAAGCGTGTATAAAGGATTTATCAGCGATGGACACCACCACGAAGGGTGTAGGACTAAACGGGAATGAGAGAGAGAGAGAGAGAGAGAGAGAGAGAGAGAGAGAGAAAGGACAGCGGGAGAAGGGGAAAAGAAAAAAAGAGAGAAAGAGGACAAAAAACAGATCGAAAACTTCAACGAATTCTTTTCTAAAACTCACCTAAACACTTTTCACCCGATCGTGTTCGTTGCTATCATTAAATTTTCGATGACTCCTTATCTGAAAAATATAAACAAAGATAGAAATTAATAAAATCATAAATATCATATTCGACGATCATTATTGAATCATTATTATCTATGCCATTATCATAGTCATCAAATATTAATCCCAATTTGTTTTTCTTTTTTCTCTTTTTTTACTTCTAATCGTTCTTTTCACGCAATTCATGGTGGAACTTAAAAAAAAAAAAAGAAAAAAAAAAGAAAAAAAGAAAAAAAGAACAAACAAAAAACAATAAAAAGAAAAAGCAGAAGAGAAGGAATGATCGAGAGATCGTTTCTCTTTTAAAACTTCAGTTCGTTCTTCGTTCACCCTTTCGAGGAGGAGAAATAATTCTACCCGATTACGCATGGTACCGCCCTAATAACCGAAATGCGGTATCGACGAGAGACAGAGAGAGAGAGAGAGAGAGAGAGAGAGAGAGAGAGAGAGAGAGGGATAGAACGACTGGATACTCTTATAAAAAAAAAATGAAAGAAAAAGAAAGAGAAAAATCTCTAATACCAAAAACAAGAGAGAGAGAGATGGTAATAGTCCTACTATAAATTCATCCCGTTGTGGGATATATCGCGACGAGAGACGTAGCTTATCCCCCTTCTCCGCCCCACTTCGAATGGATATTAAAAAAGAAAAAAGAGAGAGAGAAAGAGAGAGAGAGAAAAGAAGAGATAAAATTCCAATTATGAAGATCTCTATCTGCTCGTCTACCTGCCGAAAACGATTACCAGCACCGTCCAAGCGAGAAATAATAAAAAAAGAAAACTAATACGGTAGTCCATAGTCTATGTATCTTCTTGCTCTTTTTTTTCACCCTTGTCCTTCGTCTTCTTTTTCTTTGTTTTTTAGTTTGCTCGTTGTTTGTTTCTTTTTTTCTTATATATACATATACATATATATATATATATATATATACATACACCAATCACTCGCTGGAGCATTGAATTCTTGAAGGAACATACGAATGTATAATACTTGAAGCGCGATATCTCGATTATGTTACACACACACATACACACATACACGTATATCTACATATATAAAAGGAAAAAAAAAAAAAAAAATAAAAAAGAAAAATGATCGGACGATATGGATATTTTTTCGAAAGTGGTACCTCATAGAAAATTCGATCGAGAAGAAGGCTGATGCGATTAACACGATAGAAGGAGGACTCTGTGGTGTTCACCCTAAGGCATTGATAAAACGAGTACCGATATCGCACGTGATATCGCACGTATACTTAAAAGTAACCGAAGAACACGGGAACGTGATTCACGGTGTAAAGAAGGGATCGTAAAGGAAAAAGAAAAGAAAACAAAACAAAACAAAACAAAAAAAAAAAGAAAAATAACAAAGAGAAGAGAAGAGAAGAAAAGAGTTGAGAAGTGGAGAGGAGAGGAGAGGAGAGGAGAGGAGAGGAGAGGAGAGGAGAGAAGGGATAAGCGTTGTACGTATCTCGATCAAGTCGATCTTGAAATCGCGGCGATTACGTGTCTCGCGAGAGTGGAACGACGACGAGAAGAAGAAGAAGATGAAGAAGAAGAAGAAGAAGAAGAAGAAGAGGCGGAGGAGAGTAAAAGAAAAAAGAAAGGGATAAGGAGGAGGAAGAGGAGGAGAAGTAGGGAATGAGGGACGAGGCGGAAGAGAAAAAGGAACGATGCGTGTATATATGTACGTAAGAAAGAGAGATAAAGAGAGAAGGACGAAAGATCGCTTGCACCTGCCGCTGACGTCAGAAGGGACTTCTTGTTTGTACCTGCGCACAGCCCCGGGGGTCACTACTACTGTTTTAGGCGAGTCTTCTTTTCTTTCCTGCCCCTTTAACCGCGAGCTACGAAAAACGCGCTCCTGTCTTCTCTCTCTCTCTCTCTCTCTCTCTCTCTCTCTCTCTCTCTCTCTCTCACTCTCTCTTTCCTCTCTTGCTTTCTATCCTTGCTTCGTGTATTATTTATATGCTAATGAAAAGTCGAGGACGCCAGAAAGAAGAAAGAAAAGATTATGTATTATTCTCTATCTATCTCTCTCTCTCTCTCTCTCTCTCTCTCTCTCTCTCTCTTTCTCTATTTATCTCTCTTATCCTTTCTCTCTCTCTCTCTCTCTCTCTCCCTTTCTCTTGTATATCTCGCCATTACGATTATGATATACGTGCAGAATGGAATACAAGCATTTTATACGTATACCATAGTTGAGATTAATGCCGGATTTAATGAGCTGCTAAAGTAAATTTTAATCGAATACGCTGCGGGCGTTCGCTCTCATGGATTTGAGATTTTTATCGGCCGTTAATGAACCCTTCTGCCGCGGGTAGAGATCCCTTTTCACTAGACATGACACATTACTCTCTCTCTTTCTCTCTCTCTCTAGAATGTATCTTTATGTTTTTTCTTGCTCCTACATTATTACCAATGTATACTTTATCTCATCTATGCCTCATTGTTTTATATCGTTCTCTCTCTCTCTCTCTCTCTCTCTCTCTCTCTCTCTCTCTCTCTCTCGAATTCTTTCAAATCGATTATAAAAATTAATATAACACAACGATTATCTTTGAGGAACACTTTCGACGTTTATCATTTTCTTCTTTCGTAATCACGAACATTATCCTTCTTTCTTTCCTTATACGCATATAAACGGAATAAGAATGAATTAAAAGGATATGCACGAACGAATCTAATCGGATCGAATTGATTTTGAGATATTTTTTTAAAAAGAATAAAGGAAGGAAGGAAAGGCGGGAGGGAGGGAGAAAGGGAGGAACTCGATGACTCCGCCTCACAGGACGGTGTACGATGCAAAATAATTTCGATAAAATCGATATAGCAAAACGGCAAAGATAAGATTGGCAAGAGCAACTTGGCTCTAAAAGAGAAAGAGATAGTGGCGTTTTAATCGAGATCAAGTCAAGTCGAGAACGTCGTTTCTAATCTACCGAGGCCGACACGAGGGAACGTTCGAAATCGTTGCCGCGTGAAACAACCGTCTTCTTATC
>NC_062197.1:1231072-1238572 GCF_912470025.1 Vespa velutina
GGGCTGCTTTCGAGAAGGTTGAAATCCGAGACGAGTCTTTTCCAACGCGGAAAGGAAAGATCGAAGGGTGACTAAGGTGAAGGATAGTCGAAGAAAGATGCTCTCTCTCTCTCTCTCTCTCTCTCTCTCTCATTCTTCTTCTCTTTGGTGGGGGTGGGTATACTAGAATCTACTAGAGAGTTTGCCGGGGTGCTCTTCTCGTTATACCGACTCAAATGTTGATCGAAGCAAAGAGAGCGAAAGAGAGCGAGAGAGAGAGAGAGAGAGAGAGAGAGAGTGTATGTGTGAGAGAGAGAGAGAGAGAGAGAGAGAGGGTCGAAAAGAGAAGAGAAGAGAAGAGAGACCGGCAGATGGTCGGCGTGGACCCCGACGTGGGAAGCTCCGAATTCTCCGAGTTCCCACAGCCAGAATGCACCTGCCCTACCCCCACTCTAACACCCCGTCCTGCCGGGACGGCTTATATAAGGGCCGGGGTTGCTCGTCTAAGGCATCATTCGCTCACTAGCGCTTCGCTGAAAAGCATCAGAAAAACGTATAAAAAGCAGCGTATAAGCGAGATAGATATATTATCATATCGATCACGCCGTTCACGTTTTCGAGAGGCACTCATATACATATTGCATACAAATATATCTATATATATATATATGTATATACGTACATATGTATATATATATGCACATATATAGACATATACATTTGTATCGACTTTAATCGTATAAGTCGGTCGTAGTCGTCTTCTTCTCGCGTTCCGACCAAAGAGTTTGCACGGAAAACCGGTTCAGTGCGCGGGTTCCGTGGTGGAAGAAGAAGAAAAAGAAGAAGAAGAACAAGAAAACCGACGAGTGAAAAGGAACGACAAGAGAGAAAACAAGAAGAGAAAAAGATGGCTGCCACCACTATGAGCCACGTGTTCGAATACGAGAACGAGTTGAACGATAACTTATACAATCTTAAGATGTCGGGCAACAACAAGGCCAGCAGCAACGGGACCAAAAGCATGAGGAGGATGTTGAAACCCCTGTTACGTTTGCTCAAAAAGAAAACGGGCAAGGGCAAATACGGTAAGGGCCAAAAAGCCATGCCGCAATCAGAGATCTTCACCGAGGAGGTCGACAATCAGAACAACGCGAACGAGGCATTGGAAAGAAGATTATTGGCCGAACTCCAAGATGCTGAGGAGGGTGCAGCCATCACCGTTTGTCTTGACGGTCAAATGACAGTCGTGCCGGTTGTTCCTGGTCAGTGTTACGTCCCTGTACACTTTGCTCACACCCACGCTGGTGACTTTTATTGGACGACCCTCAGCCTCGCGGACAGTGATCTCTGCTACAAGGAACGAGCTTTCTCGCAATACCAAACACCGGAGATGCAAGTCGCGTGAAAGCAAGCCTGTCCGCATGTCATAATGCATTCCTTCGATCTCCATCATCATTATTATCATCATCATCATCCTGATGGTCCATCTCACTTGGACTCTATAACTTTAATTAAAGTCAAAGATATTGTTGTTGAGAGAGCAACGCAATAGAAATAAATCGAGATCGCGCCTCGGCCTATACATAAGAAACTTTAAGATAAGATACATCGACACTGTGATCCATAGTTTAAATAGATAGAGAAATAGATTTTAATTTATATGAAGACATACGGCAAGACTTTTCCATTGTGTATTCCTAGAGATACGTTAATACGATAAGTCTGACTCGAGATTAAAAGGGTTGGACGATTGAAGAGATTCTAGTAGTGTTCTATATACATATTGTATATTATTTTTTTTCTCCTTTATTTTTTTTTTTTTTTTTTTTTATCTCGCGATGATATCGATCGCAATTGTGATAATCTCTGTACCTATTCAGAATATATTAGATATATTTATAATCTAGCATATCCATATTGTGATATTGGCTTTAAAATATACCGCCATGGATCGGCGGCAATTTCCTAATGTCTTCCAAGTATTTTTAATAAAACATTATAAACAAATTCTATTGTTGTTGTGTCGATTGAAAGAGCCATCCCTTACCTTGACCTTGATTAACTTTACGTTTATTTTTTAATGTATAATACTTAAGTAAATAACCGCATATAAATCTGGTAATAAAGAAAAAGAAAAACTCGAAGAAGAGACAACAAGTTCAGAGACTCTTCTGAGAGATTCTTATTTTCAAAATGCATGCATTTACGATCTTTCGTGTGTATAAAAAAAAAAAAAAAAAAAAAGAGATCGAAAATTTCTTTCGAAAGGTTTGGTTAAACAAAACGAAACAAAAAAATTAATCTTTAAAATATTTATACGATGAACTTTTATTGTAACATATTTTATATCAACATATGTATATACGTTGATTACGAATAGACGAAAATTGTGAACACGTGGACGTCGCATATGGTTCGCACACATGTTCAAAGGTAGGACGAACGAGTGCATGAATTCACATGATTTTCCGTAGCATAGTTTGGATCGGAGGGGAGAATTTGGTTGGACGACCCTCTAGTGACGAAAAAAAAAAAAAAAAAAAAAAAGAATGAAAGATAACAAAAGGACACTAAGGTGCCCGATGACCGTATACATCCAATGATAATAGAATAACAGTAAGGGTGAATATTTCAAGTAGGGGGATAATCTCGATAGGGTTAATTCAATATCGTATTTATTTAACGGTTAGTATAACAGCAAATCCATGGGATTGACGCTCTTATATGCGCGTATGGCTCTATCAAACGATTAAGAATCATTGTAACACAAGCGGGAAGTATAGAAAATAGAGGGGAGAAAAAAGAAGATCGTATAAAAAATAAATTCATCGACGAATCGTGATGCACTTGCTAATAAATAAATAAATAAATAAATAAATAAATAAATAAATAACAAAAAAAAAGAAAAGAAAGAAAGAAAAAAACAAAAAATGTGAAAAAAAAGAGTAAAGAAAAATTTTGATTAGAAATGTTAGAACGAGCGAGATAAAATAGATACATTATGAAGCCGAGGGTTGGCGTGTCGAGCCTGAAGGGTAGGCAATCCTTCGTACAACCCTGTATTAGAAACATTCGGCCTGACTCGCGTTACGAAGACGAAGAGCTAAAAGATGCATCTTTGACACTTTCTAAAGTGACGAAATATTTTCTTATTTGTTACGTCGAAGGAGAAGAAGGAAAAAGAAAGAAAAAATAAAAAAAAAAAAGAAAGAAAGAGAAAGAGAGAAAGGGAGAAATTATCAGTCCATAATTATATCGAAATGTCTCTTTTTTTCATTTCACTGGATCGTACATACCTCTCTTAAGTAGATCGATTAAAGTATGGTACCAGTCAGTGTCATACCATCAGTGTCGCGTGAACGAGAGAAATAAAACGATAAAGAGAGAGAGAGAGGGGGGGGAGGGGAGGGAGAGAGAGAAAAAAAAGAGAATTTTTAATCGAAATAACAGAGAGGACAAATTCGGGATTATTTCGAAAGGGATAAAAACATTTCCCGATCGTGCCTCTTTACCATCGGAAATTTATCGGAATGGGAAATCGTTAAAGAGAGATCGTTAACGCTTACCAAGCCAATAATCATTCGTTGACGGACGTGCAAAATTATTCAATCAATTTTCGCAGACATTCATGAGATACAAAGAGAAAGAGAGAGAGAGAGAGAGAGAGAAAGAGAGAAACATATAAGGTAAGATAAGACGACTCAAGGCGATTCATGCCTAAAAACGTTAAACGATATCATATTATTGTTAGTTTTTCCGTTTGGCCAATGTAAAAAAAAGAAAAAAAGAGGTAGAAAAAAAATTAAAAAGAAAGAAAAAGAGAGAGAGAGAGAGAGAGAGAGAGAGGAAATAATCGAATCGTCTTACTTTCGCCAGTCAACAGGAGAGAGAAAAAGAAGCACGTGTCGCGCCGCAAAATCGTCTTTCTCTTTCTCTTTTTCTTTCTCTCTCTCTCTCTCTCTCTCTCTCTATCTCTCTGTCGGTCGTTCCGCTCGTGCCAGAGAACACGGTCTCTCACTGTGGTGCCCGTTTCCCACGGCCCCGATCGCGGCCGTATAAATACGCGCACGCGATGCGGACGGCCGCGTGTGCACGCACGCGTGTCGCCTTCGTTCCCCGACTAACAACCTTCGAACTTTGCCACGTAACTGAGAATATACATAAAACCTATACCTATACATATATCTATGCAAGAGTTTCTATCGGATAACTTTAGGTATTTATGTATGTATGTATGTATTTATGCATGTATGTATGTATCTATGTATGTATGTATGTATGTATGTATGTATGTATGTATGTGTGTGACTGGGTGTTTCTTTAGAAAAGCGATTTATGTATCTTTCCATGGGCACAGCGCGCCGCCTTTTCCGGTTGGCCTTATCGCGCGCCTTTTCTATACTAACTCTCCTCCTCTAATCGTAAATCACGTTCTTACAATGTAACAACGCGATTAGAATGTCGATGTTAAGATTCCGGAAAAGAGCTTAAAGGAGAATCGATACAGTCGGACAATGTGATCGAGATTATATGTAAATTAAATCGGGATTTATCGTACTGTAATCGAAGTTGTTCGAGACTTGAAAAGAAAAGAAAAAGGAAAAAAAAAAAAAAAAAAAGAAAAGAAAAGCAAAAGAAAGAGAAAAAGGAAAAGGAAGAAAGAGGAATTAACAAAAAACAAAAAAAAAAAAAAAAAAGGAAAAAAAAATATATCACTTTATAGGCTTTTAAATCGATTTGCAGTTTCCTCGAGATATCTATCTTACATACCTAAATTGTCTCTCGACGATAATCTTGAAATATCAGAAAAAATTCTTGAAATGTCAGAAAATCACTGTTTAACATACATCTTCTTCTGTAGAGAAACTTCCTTTTAATCGTTTGCCTTCTCTCTTTCTCTCTATTTCTCTTTCTCCTTTGACACTTTACAAATCACTCTAAGGAACTAAGTGTTACAAATGAACCTTCTAATGAAATCGACCGAGACAGTCACACGAACGTGTGTAGAACCTTTACTATTAACCGATACATACGCATATGCGTGTGTACGATACGTATATATATACATATATATATATATATACGTATATATGATTAGAACGATTAGTCATTCATAGTTCGTTCTTTAGGCTTGCGCAAAAGAAATAGTCGTGCCAATGCCAGTATTATCTCGTTGCCAAAAGTGAAACATGACAAAGAAAATAAAAGATCAGTTCTACGAAGTATAGACGAAAAAAATTAGATGTGCAATGAAATTTTAGATTACTGATTAATAATGATGATCTCATATCATCGACGCGCGAAACTGTGTATCATCGTATCGTCTATAAAAAGAAAAATAGAGAGACAAAAAAAAAAAAAAAAGAAAGAGAAGAAGTAGTAGAAAAAACAGAAACGAAGAGAAGTTTAATTCTCTCTGAAAAATTATTTTCAAAAATTATTTCAAGCGATTTCTCGCTTCCGGCTTTAAATATAAATTGCGAATCTACGTAGGTACGGACGTTCTCGCTCGATATAATCACTCTAATCGTGATCTATGCGACCGGATATACTACTCGAACTAGTCATTCTAATCACACTCTAACAGGATAAAATAATTAACCAAGATATTACGTATAATTGTGAAATTTTAGACCTTCGTTTCTATACGAACGAACGCAAATATTGTATAAGTATTAAATATTGAGTAAATTCAAATGAGATAAAAATATAAAATATTTTCCATAAATCATTCTTGCAACGGAAGTTGGGGTATATTAAAGGAGAAAAAAAAAAATAATAATAATAATAATAATAAAAATAAAAAGAAAGAAAAAGTAAAGAGAGAGAGAGAGAGAGAGAGAGAGAGGAAGAGAAAAAAAATGAGAAAAGTAAAAATAAAAACGAAAAAAAAAAAAAATTTCTTTAAATAAAAATAAAAGCGGAAGATAAAAAGAAATGGAAAATAGTATTAATATCGCATTTGGACGTACATAAATGTACATAAGAAATTATCCTATGTTGTAGAGATAAAAGGACGAAATGGTCAACCGTGAGAAAATATGCATTATATGTATGTAAGACAAGTAATCAAGTAAATAAGCGTAAAAACGCGTGTATCTATCTCTATCGGATCGAACGAAAAATTCTATCGATTTTTCGTAGCCGATGAATTTTTAATTCGTTCGAGTTAACATTAATTATCTTTAATGTTATGCCACAGAGAAAGCTAGTTTTAAATATTTCTCCGTTCATGTTGACCTTCTTTTATTATTATTATTATTATTATTATTATTATTATTATTATTATTATTATTAAATTCATTATCAAAAAAAAAATCGATGAGACCATGAGACACGACAATTGTTAAAGGGAAGAGAAAAAGGTTTATCGAAATAAATAGGGAAAGAGAGAGAGAGAGAGAGAGAGAAAAAAAAAAGAAAAAAGGAATCGAACGAAAAATCTTCTGCGAAGTTACGACATATCAAACTGAATGATCTGCAATAGAGAGGAAAACAAATATGAAAGAACGAACGTATCAAAGAACACGATCTCTCTCTCTCTCTCTCTCTCTCTCTCTCTCTCACTCTCTCTCGTTCTACTTCGATAATAAAAAGCTCGATGAAGAGGAAGCGGAAAATAAGAAGGAGGAAGGTGAAAGAGAGATAGAAAGATAGAGAGGGAGAGAGGAGAGAGAGAGAGAGAGAAAGGGAGAGAGAGAGAGAGAGAGAGAGAGAGAGAGAGTGAACGGACACGGACGATGATTATCAACGACTGGTGCGGATTATACGGTGGATTGCCGCGGGAGCTAAATCATTTGCTCGCTCTCGTTCTCGCTCGCTCGTTCATTCGTTCGTTCTCGCTCGCGTCATGCTCGTGCCTAACTCGCGCGAGCCTCGAAGCCACGTGAGAGAGGACGCCCATAGACACACGACCGGTACAGTCCAGTAGAATCAATGGAGAAGAAGGCCAGCCCTCTTTCATCTCATCAATCTAAACCATTGCGATTAAGGCAACGTTCTAATTTTTATTATTCTCTTGAAATTTCATTCATACGACATTTTTATTCGTAATGATAAAACGTCGATAAAGCGTTTTTCATTTTCTCTTATAAATTCCTAATCTACGTGTTACATATATATATATATATATATAAATATATAAATTTTTTTTTTGATTAAGTAGAACATATAACTCACCTATACTAATTTCTTTAATCTTGTTATTTGTTCTGTTTTTTCTTGGTACAATTTTTTATGTTCTCCTTTCAACTGTTCTCCTCGTTCCCTCCTTCCCCTTCTCACCCACCCCAAGAGAGGACTGTTTTTATTACGACGGAGCATATGTAATAACGTAATACCGGTTTAAATGCTTATCGGATTTAAATGTAACGACTTATTAAATGAAATTACGCAGAGACAGTTGTAGTCGCTTTATTACGAAGTTAATAAACGAGTCAACGTCGAAGCTTTTTCTTAAGTATACTAATATAATATGAATGGTTGTAGGAAGCTAAATGAAAAGGCGCTATTCGAGAGAAA